>NC_050177.1:8770845-8943345 GCF_008315115.2 Sander lucioperca | reverse complement strand
GGTCCAACCAGGCACACTGGATGACTTTGCAAAGTGTGAAAATTGCAGAGAAGTAATTAATTCCAATTCCAAATTTACCACTTTAATCTCAGAGAATATCTGAGAGTCCTGTTTTTCGTTAATTTACGACTTTAATTCAAAACATTTTTTTCTCGGAATATTACCCCTCTCCAAGGGTCCGTAACATTATTTTCTTCCCTACAAGGGCCTTAGAACGCTGTCGTAGCAGAAGCAACTTGTGTTTGCCAACATCAAGCTGACAAGAAACTCTGTGGCAGATAAAGTTTCTGATCTTTCTGGAGTGGTTTACTGGTCTGGCCCACCTGAGATTAAATTAGGGTTATTATAATTAGTTTGACACTCCTGTTCTAAACTGTAATGTAAGGATTCTGTAACAACGTGACCCCTTAGTTGAATTTTAAAAAATGATTGTTAGCAGCTTTCATTATTAGCATAAGCTTCAAAACTCCCAAATATTTAAATATGTATTGTGCAAAATTGAACATTGATATATCATAAAGGAATAGCCTAGTTTGACACTTGAGGCTTTTTTTAAACACTATTGGATGAAAAACAAGGTTAACAGAGACACATGAGTTTAACACTGTGTTCAGTCACTTCTGTACTCTGTGATACCACCCACACTTCCACCAAGGCAGCTATAAATATGTAACAGATGTATTTTAGCACAATTTACATGCGCGTTTAGCAACAAATACTGTCGTAACATTCTGCACAATTCGTCAGTTATGTGTCATCCATAAATAAACCCTTTCAAATGGCATACCATGTGTTTTCATTATCACTAGAAAATATACAAATTCATCATATTTAGACCCTGGAAGAAGAGTTTGACCCTTTTTCTTTATATTTCAAAAGCAAATTCCTATGTGCGCTAATACAACATTGCATTACTCTAACTTCAAGTCCAGCAGGAGCTAAGGGCTGAGTGCTACCTTTGGTATTGCTCTAATTTTGAAAGACAATATGGACTTCAAACGGAATATGATGGACTTTGAAGGGGAGGTGTTATCCCCCCCCCCCCCTTTTTTTACTTCTATTGATTGTGTGAGAAAGATAAGAACAAAGACCTTTTGCCTGTTGCTCATTTCCTTTGACCCCACATGCAATCCACAGCCTTTCAATCATGTCTAGTCTTTGCTTTTTATCTAAAAGTAAGCCGAGAAACTGATCAACTTTATGCCCAACCACACCTTAACCCTTGTGTTGTCATTGAAAATGAACTTTTTTTGGCACTTGTTCCAATGTTTTAGACACTTCACACACATGTTTGTCACTTTTCTCAATTTTTTATATCCATGGTCTTTAAACCTAATTTAAATGACATTATACCTAATTTTGGAGTTAAAAAAAAGCAGAAATTATGCATTTTTTTGACTAACAGTTAAGATCAGAGGATGTTGAGTGAACAACAGACTGTAAAACTTTAGTCTTGACACTGTTTTGAAACCATTACATTTTTTTTTTTCAAATGCTATAAAATTGTAACCTGGCTCTGCCCTCCTACGTGCTTCCGCTCAATTTTCATTTCCCTTCAGTACTACGTCTGGGTTTGTGGTATATTCTTGGGTTTTCTCCAGCCAAATTTTTGGCGGTCCAATCAGCGAAACGATGACGTTGAGGTTGTGCACTAGAGTTGTAGTTACGTAATGGCGGCGGAGAAAGATGCGAGCGAAGCCATTCGGTCCGTTGTGGCAACGCTGCCGAATATCCAGAAGTTAAAGCCCGAGCAAGAACAATCTTTGCTGAGTTGTGTTGGTGGCCATGATGTTGTGGCCCTCCTCCCCACAGGGTTCGGGAAAAGTTTGATTTTTCAGCTCGCTCCGTTAGTGGTGAAGGAGTTAGCTAAGGCGAACGCTAGCGATGCTAAGCCGACGTCACGACCAAACGTTAGCGATTCGTTATGGCAGATCCAGAGTGGCTCTGAGCAGATCCAATAGTTTTAAACTTCAACAGAGTCCCCGCCTTCAAGCAAGTTAACACTAATGGAGAGTGGCCAGACTCTCTGTACAAATGAAATGTACCAGAGTCGGGTAGGACCAGGCTAATAAAATTGAATAAAACACCCAAAATTCAATGAAAGTAATCATTAATTTTACCTGCGAAGATTGTTATATGGGTTCCATACAACGTACATCATGCATCCATGTTATTTTTGGGCAATTTAGTTGTAAGAAACCCACATTTCTGATGGGGTCAAATTTGACCCTAGGACAACACAAGGGTTAATCTCAGGTCAGAAATAATTGACGTTTTTTGTAGGGCTGAAAAATATAGCCTACTGTTTCCCTATTGTCATCAAAATGTAACCATCATTCCTTTTTTACTAGTGTGTTTTGTGTTCAGTTCAATGTTCAAATACATGAATGTCGGAAATAATTTCCTTTCATTACATTTTATTCAACAAGGAATTTGTTGTATTTAAGCAGTATACTTAAAGTATAAATGTTTAATAGTCTAATGAAGATTTCACTTAAAGGTGATATATAGCAATCCAATCAATTTCCAACCTATTTAAGAAACATTTGAAATCATGAAAGCATATGCTATCTTTGAAGTGATTACATAAATGTTTCATGCCATTCTTCGCTACACCCTCTATCATGTGCAAGGTGGACTCAGCAAAAGTCTTTACAGTATTATTTCTTTTGCAATTTGAAGTGATCATGTTATATTTTTACTAGGGCTGTCAGCGTTAACGCGTTAATCGCGATGCGATTAAGGGCCGACACGATGCGATTCATTTTTTTTAATCGCATTAATCGCATGTCGGCATTTATTAATTTATTTTACACTTCACTCAGCTTTGCGTCGTACCTAACAGGCTACTATTTTGACCCTTTGCAGCACCACTACTTATCATCAAGCTGCCACTTCCTCCTAACACATCCTGCTGCTGCAGGCATGATGGAGAAAGACAGCAGCAATAACTCTGAATGGCGCTTTTTATTTTCCAAAACTCCCAGACAGCTCATAGACAAGTCGAAAGCCACATGCACATTGTGTAAAGCCGAAGCACGTCAAGCTTGAGCTTTCACCTACGAGCTAAGCATAGTAGTACAGTTAACGTGATGCTACCCGCTAGCATGCTACAGAAGCCCCGCTGACTAAACTCCTTCCTCCTCTGAGGAAGTCTACCCACTCAGGCAAAGCACTATTTTGGAGAGTGCTACTTGCCGACCTGTGGATGAAACCAAATCCCAAAAAATTACTACAGCTCTTGCGAAACGGGTGGCAACTAACTGCAGACCTGTCAGCATCGTAGAGGACTCAGGTCTTAAAGACGTACTACGGTTGGCATGATCTGACCTGTCTCGTTGCCGTCGAGGGGGACAGTAGTTTTCACGGATACACAGCCTGTACGACACGGAGAAAGCAGCCCAACTGGAACAGCTGCAAGGTGCTGCAAATGCTGTCTCATTAACCGGTGATCACTGGACGTCAGTGAGTAATCTACATTATTTAGGAGTTACTAAACACTATATTGACTCTAGTAAGGATAGGGATTTTTTGTTTTTTAGTTAGGTACTTGGAGGAATTGTGCAATAATGACAGATTCACACATTTTTCTTTTGTTTACAGTAAATAAATAATTACAAATCTTAAAATCAAGTTCATAAAGTAACTTTCTTTGCATTCATTTGATTCCCAATCAAGATACACTGGTAAAAATTGCTTTCGATTGTTAATATGTACTTAAAAACTGTTCTGAAATGCAAAATAATAGAATTTTAATCGTGATAAATTATGCGATTAACTATAGAAATTCAGCGATTAATCGCGATTGAATAAAATTAATCGTTTGACAGCCCTACTTTTTACTCCAGTTAAGTATGACTGAGAAACAAGCATCCATTTGTTTCTGAATTCCACTCAGGCCTACATCTAATGCTTGTGTTTCATGGCTGTATTTGAGGGTGTGTGACCCTAGCAATTTGATAGATTTTATCTTATGTATTTAGTGTCAGTAAAACTGTTTTGTGTTTTTTCCCCAGACTTTCCAAATAGATAATAGCTAACAACCAACTTCATTTCAAATTAGGGCTGGGCGATATGGCCAAAATCTATGCCAATATAGGTAATTTATCCGGATAAAGATATATCATGATGCTTTTGTTGTTATACAATATATAAATAGTCTATATGAAATGACCACATGGTGAAGCCTATTTTTGGATACTCGTGTGAATAAAATACTTGACAAATGAGAAGTACTAATGAACATAACGTGCAAGGATCAGAACGTAAAGCATCGTTCAAATGCTGTAAATATTGGTGTGACACAGGTTGGCTACTGATTTATCGACATGCGATACACAAAGACTGGAAACAAGGGGAAACAGCTAGCCTGGATCCGTCCAAAGGTAGTCTGTATCCACGACGTTCCACTTTCGGGATTGCTCCGGTGCCGCCAGAAATTCCGCCAGATGTTGCCCTTTTCGGCAGGTGTCCATCACCTTCCGCTTTCTTTGTGTTGTAATTTTAAACTCCGGTGGATTTATGAGGACTATGGTTAACTGCTCCTCAGATCTCTGCAGGGTAAATCCAGACAGCTAGATAGACTATCTGTCCAATCTGAGGTTTCTGTTGCACGACTAAACTACTGAAAGTACACGTTCCACCAAAACAAGTTCCTTCCCGAGGCTATTTTGCAGCTTAGCACCGCCCAAGACGATTGTGATTGCTTTAAAGAAATGGCAATAAACCAGAGCACGTTTTTCTCCCATCCTGGAATGCTGTGTGGACTATCCAGACCCTCCTCCGCAGCGCTGTGGAGAAAGGTCTGGCAAAGCGGGAAAATGAAAAGGTAACAAAATCAGCCTAGCTCACTAATTAACATGTTAACATTGCACATATTGTTTAGAATGACCATCTATCACTTTCATTTCCAATATGATAGGAGCATGGTCTGAGATCATCATGTTCTCTGTTTCTGAGCGTCCCGGGCACAAATAATTTGACATTCTCTTGTTAAATTATCTTGTGATGAGAATCAATAAAAGAGCATCAGTGAAAACAACTGGTGCATAACTATGATATTCTGTAATCTTTGGACCCATTTCATTGTGTCACGGTTTTGCTCATTTTTGACAGAGACTAAACAGGAATGCAAATGCTGTGTACTAATTAATTACACTGTGTGATGGCTCGGCTGTCCGTATGTATCCACCTGGCCCATTAACTTTCAATTCAGGGAGTGGAATTTTCCACACCATTTCTACAATTAAAAACGTCTGGACGTACACTTCTCAATTCATTCGGCTGACAATTCTTAAAATTGATTGCCCTCATTAAGCTATTAAATTGCCTTTTATTTTAATCAAAAAAATGTAAATGACCACTGCAATGGCTAGTCAATACAGAGCTCTTTTACTAAGCTTGGTTGATGATGCTGTGGGTAAAAATTTGTCATCAATTCAGTGTTTGCCCCTAATTTCATGGTCATATGCATGTCGCTTCTGACTAATTCAATTCATCACAAGTGGAAGACAGAACTATCACATTGGGTGCCTCCTGCCAGATACTTACATTTGAGTCACTGTTAAATACACAAGAGAACAAAGAGTGAAATGAAATATGTCAAGTAGAAAAATAGCCCAACTGACAAGCCTAAATTTAGCCATTGTATAGTTTTGTGCTGCCCATCACTCACACAAGTGTCTCCTTTTTCATGAATGAAAAGGCCAACCTGATTGTACAGGCAACATTTGCAAGGTTACATGAGCTGTCATGTTAAGGGCCACATCCAGAATAGCCAGAACACAGTCCACTAATAAAATGTCCACTCAAAACCACTTTCATGCAATGCACTACAGTACCTACTTACAGTACCTGTGTGGTCACACTTACCTCAGTTATAAATAGGAAGACAACTAAAACAATTGGCCTGATTATTGCCCTCTACCTAGGCCAATACATAGTCATCGTTAGTCCCAGTTTACATTTGAGATGACTGTGTTCATGTTTATTTCTACAAATAAAAAGTGGAACAAAGGAACTTTACAGTAGTATGTCTAGGTGTCTAACTCAGGCTGACAACAGCACTCTGTATGTCACCACATCACCACTGGGATACAAACTCACTAGCCGTGCCACAACCACAATGCAATGTTTGCTCACTCAGTTTGCACAATGCAAGCAAGGATATATGTGACTTTAGGCTGACATCTTTGTTAAGAAACAGAGTGGCACCTTGATAAAATAGTGAAAATCGTCCTTAGCTAGCTACTGTGGAGCAAAGAGAATCATTTGTTTAACTCCAATTGTATAGGGAAGACTTTTAGGAACCTAGACATGTCTTCAAATACTAATTCAAATAAAATTCCCATAGTGCTTTGGGGGATGTAAACAGGAAGGATAATGTTGATTTAGTGAGTTACCCTCATGGATGTTTTAAGAGAACGGTTACCCTGTGTGCTACAATTTGAGCCCTCTTTATTTTATCCTATATTTTGTTTACATTTTGGTAAACTGGCACAGTTTAAACTATGCCGAATTAACTATTAGCAGTTCCTGTTTGCAATGTATCTATGAATAAGTATCTTTGATGCTGATTAAAACTTAAAAACGGGATGATTCTCAGGCAAGTTCTGGAGTTATACGGAGTGACGTATTTCTACGATTACAGAACGGATTTATGGACGTTTACTCGCGAAGGACATTGGAGGTAATAACATCCTCGGAATGTGCAGGTCATGCTGAATCTACAAATGTGTGTTTACCTTAATTGCGTCCATAAGCCGTGTGTCACTGCCACTGCTAGTTTTTTCCAACTGCAGACCGTGCTTATCAACGGGTGAAACTACAATAATTAATTTCCTGTTTTTAGAACACCACGCACCTGTCCCTTTTCACCTCATCAGTATCTTGAGATGAAAGGGATCCCTGAATCTCCTGCCCCCCCTTGGGGAGGAAGTTGGAAGTTTCCATCAACTATTGTTATGTGAATATATGCAAGACAATGTAAGAGCATTATGCTAATAGCCTATATTAAGCACCAGTAAATATGAATACATCATGGTATTTCATAGTATTGCTTCTTCTCTCAGATTGGATGGAAAGTATTTTATTCTTCTCTAAGATGGCATTTGTATTAGGCTATTATAATATACCCAATTGTGTCTTCACCATCTATGCATATACTGTACTGTGTGGCGTGACTGCTATATGCATAGACTATAGACCGAGGCTAACTATAGCCTTGACAGTATAATGACTATATCATTATAAATAACTTGTGTTTTTAAATTGTTAGTAATGTGAGCATCACCTGTAATATGAACCAGCAAGCAAATGGCTGCATTTTATAGTATGAATGTCTTCTTTTAGTTGAGTTAGGCTACATGGCAATTTTCAAATATACAGGAAAGAAATTCCAGAATTTTTGAGCTCTTTATCACATATGGCTGTATACAGGTACGTAGCTGGGACTTTTGTACAATATTCAAGTTTCTTTTATCTTAGCGGAGTGCAGCAAAGCTTAAATAGCATAAACCAACATTATGCAGCATCTTGTTTTCTGCAAATGTTTTGCCAACAGCCCCAGGATTTGAAGTGCTATGAGTCATTTTTAGTATATTGCTTAGAATAAAAGAACACAATAAACAGAACATAAACACACACTTCAACCCCTAATTTTCTTTGTAATGCTTGTGTATGAGTGGTTATCAGTGCCCAGAGCCAGACAATATGACTGGCAGCGCTATGCAAGCACAGACTTCTTGTTCATAAATTTTATGATTAATACAGACTGTGTTGTAATCTGGAAAAGCATCCTGGCATGAAGGATGAGGATTATATATTTTCATCTCAGAAACTAATTGAAAAGGCCCATGATGGTGCTGTTATCACTCTTGTCCCCAGCTGAGTTATGGCCAGGGTGAGATATGACTGACAGAAAAAAGGGAGACTTAATGAACAGCATGTGACTGTTAAATAGGCAGGTGCTGGATTGTAGACCTGGACATGTTTTAATAAAGATATCTCATATGAGTCAGTATTCAGCCATTCAGATTAAGTGATAATACCTGCTGCCGCCTGTTGCGGGCACCTTTGTAATGGATGAATAAGCAGGCAAAGTCATTCTTTTGCTATATTACATGAAATATAACTCCAGATCAGTTACATGTGCAGCTCAAGGGAATGTATCCAGTTTAATTCTAATAAAATTATACATTCATGTTGGAAAAAAAATAATTATAGCCTACATCTGAATATAGCAATGATGAATATAGAGGTTTAAGTTGAATTCATTGGTGGGTGTGAGATGTATTTAATCTACCTTAATATATATGGTATATATGGTACACTAGTTTTAGTCTATTTATATATCGTTTATAATTTTACAGTTAAAATGGACATGACCTACCACTGGATTCTCACCTGCAATCACTGCCCATTGTGTTCAGGGAATAGTTTGATATTTTGGGAAATAAGCTTATTTGCTTTCTTGCTGACAGTAAGAAGAGAAGATGGATACCACTCTCATGTCTGTATGGTAAATATAAGCCAGTAGCCATTAGCTTAGCTTAGCATAAAGACTTAACGTGTGTTTGAGTACAGTTTAATTGTACTCTGGCATTTTGGATACTCTGTGAAGCTGACTGTACATCAACCCACTCAGGCCTGAATCTCTGACCCTGCACAGCACAGCAGTATTTAAAGGCAAATTCTAAAGGCAAAGGTTAAGTAATTGGAATAGTAATCATCCATGAACCAACTAAAAAGGGAGGACACGTTTCAGCAGAGAATAAAGTGTTGGTTTCATCTTTCCTTCTCACAGTGACCTGGTATCTCACACAGAGGAACTATAAAGCAGAATGCATCCCCAGCTGAACATTCAATGTTGGTATGTGAGCTACACTGATTTATTAAGTTCCACTTAACTAGGGAGAGCATATTTCATCCAATTCCAGCTCATTCACTACTTGTCAGACACAGAGACATTAACCTTACAGGCCAATTGTTGGTTAAATAATGACAGAAACAAAGCTTTTGTCTTATTTTTTAATTAAAACTAGAAAGATTCCAAGTGCTGTACAGTAGATGTGACTTAAAGCAGGTAGGAATTCTGGAAAGAGATTAGTGATACCGACAAATGTGTTTGTCTGTATAGGTTGGTCCACCACTTTGGCCCAGCAACTATTAGACAACTATTCTATGGTTTACCATGACGTTTTCATTTAGGGCCATCATTAGGTCAAATTTTGAATTTGTCCAATACTTTGGTTTGTGACAAGTCTATATATCGACGACGTTCCACTTCCGTGTTTGTTCAGGTGCCGCCTGAAATTCCGCCGGATGTCCCTCTTTTTAGGCCGGATGTCTGTTACCTTCCTCTTTCTTTGTGTTGGCATTCTAAATTCCGGTCCATAATGAGGACTATTAACTGCTCCTCAGATCTCTGCAGGGTAAATCCAGACAGCTAGCTAGACTATCTGTCCAATCTGAGTTTTCTGTTGCATGACTAAAACTACTTTTGAACGTACACGTTCCACCAAAACAAGTTCCTTCACGAGGCTATTTTTCAGAGACACCGCCTTTGTGTCCGGGGCTTAGCGCTGCCCAAGACAATTCTGATTGGTTTGAAGAAATGCCAATAAACCAGATCACGTTTTTCTCCCATCCCAGAATGCTGTGTGGACTAGCCAGACCCTCCTCTGCAGCACTGTGGAGGAAGGTCTGGCAATGCGAGACTAGTTTATGACTAAATATGTGAAAAATGAATGACATGCTCATTAGCCTCAGTTGTACTTTGTGTTTAGGACTAATTAGCCAATGTTAGCATGCTAACATGCTAACCTAAGATTCCTCACATTGTATCAGAATCAGAATCAGCTTTATTTGCCAGTTATGAGGACACATACGAGGAATTTTGCTTTGGATTATACATTGCTCACAATGTGCACACAAAACAAACAATAAAACAAACAATATATACACACTATAAACAGAAACAATATAGACAGGTTGAGGCAGTAGTGCAATGAAGAGTGCAAAGTGTGCAGGAGTTGTCTATTAGCCACCAAGATGAAGCAGTAGTTTTCTTGTAAAAGCAGCAACAATCTTCATACATATTGGTGGACTTGAGATCATGGTAACTTACCGACCGTGAACTTTACCAAAACAGCATGGTGGAGGAGTGTATTTTTGCACCTTATCAGCATAAATCTACTGACGCATAAGCTCAAGCCTGTTCATGTTAAAAGTACTATTGAATGGAATAATTGTACAAAGCTCTATCATAGCATTGCAAGCAGGGCTTAAGAAGAACTAGGTTTCACAGCAAAAGTCAACTCATTTCCGCTAGCAGCATCCACTGCTTTATCTCACCTTTAAAGCCTGCCACTGGACATCCAGCTGGAAGACATCAAACCAAAGGTCAGGTCGACGATGACTACAGGAGTATCTGGAGGCCAGTCAGAGGATGAGAGGGCTGAGCAAAGGCCAGCGTGACTCACTATGTCAATGCAGATGACCTGCCCTTACGTCTTTTACTTTCCACAAGGAAATGTTTTGGAGAATATTTTACAATTACATGTTACTCATGAAAAACATTAAGTGTTTAGGAAGTTACTGTTCTGATAATAAAACTATGCACACACACTATGATTTTGAGCAAAAAATGTATGTGTTATTAAAACAGAATATCACATGACTTTTCTTTTGTGCTGTAGTTATACTTAATACATTGTGCTGCAATTGTTGTTTTTCTATTAAAATTCAATGAAAGATTTATAAAGCCATCAGATTTAGGTGTTTTTTGTAGCACTGATGTCCACACAGATGAACAGGGTAGTTTTTAAAAGTTAAACCCTAAAACTTTGAGGTGAGGCTCGTACACTGTTATCTCAAATTAGTTGACTTTACTAGAAATTTGCGTGGAAACCCGTTGCCTTAAAAGTCTTTATCTGCATTGCTATTTGTACTCGCAGGCCACAAGAAGTAATTAGGTTGTTTGTTTTTTTTGTTGTTGGCTCACTTTTACTCACGACATGCTAACCGACAACAAAGGATTCCATTCACTACGCTAAGCTAAGCTAGCAGCGGCGCTGCCGGACTAAACAATGCATGCACTGAGACAAAAATGCGTTTGCCCACCTATATAAATATAGAGGAGACGGTGAAGAACCCTATTTCAACAAACGGTGGCGTATTCCTTTAAACCACTTTAGTTTTTGCAGGTTAGGTTGTATTAACACAGGTCGTTAAGTTGATGCAGTAGACGAATCAAGTTTACATTAGCAGTCATTACTAAAAATCATTAGTAAACATAAATAATTTTTTTCTGCAGTCATGTTGTCTAAAATGAGCACGTTAAGTTAAACATGCAAAGAAACAACAAATATAAAGCTCTAGGCTACTTACCACTACTAAAGAATTAATTTCTTCATATAAATATTGTTTCTTTGCCTTAATGATGTTATGACTTTAACATGTATGTATTCAATACAAATGTTTTATGAATAACAGGAAGGAAAACAATCACCATAAATTGAAGTTTTCCAATGTAATGAGCTGCGTAGGAAGTCTCAGAAGTCAAAGTTACTGGTCTGGTTTTGATATGTGTGTGACATTCAACACTCCCATCAGTCCCCACCCGGGTCTCGGTCATGGTGCAACAATGTAGATAAACATGAACATTATATTAACCACACAAAACTATAGATGCTTCCCATTCTGCTTCCCATTCCGTGCTGAGCACCACGAAAAAAACGAGACGAACGTGTCCGTGTACACGAATGAATAGATTAAAAATAACGTGACCATTTCACAAACTGCCGTGTGACCATGTTGTAATATGATCTGTGCACTGTATACTTAATATGATTATTACAAACAACTAATGGGATTTAGTAATGAATATGGGTTTTTAACAAAACATGAAAGAATAAGTAGTGACTGCTAATTTTTTTTAATTACAACTAAATCTGGGTTTACAGTGAGACATAAAAAGAAAAGAAGTTTGCCAAAAAGTTTGATCTTGATTTTTGTCCTTTCAGATTAATAGACTCTACACACATTTAATTGGCATGTGACTGTGTTTGTCTGTGGGGTAGAAAGTGGTAGAGAGAAATATTTTTACACATTTTACCTAAAAGATATCATCATGAAACTTCCCCAGTTGATTACTCACACTAAGACATTTCTTTTTTTTTAATAAGTTTTCTGAAATTGTATGTTTAGATATCCCAGTGAGGCGTTATCTTATTAAATATGTGCTTATTTGGATACATTTCCAGAACACAAATTGAAAAAAACATTGGATAAGATTCAAAATTCTTGTTTCATTTTGTTGTTGTCATGTTAGAGTCGAAGGTTTTTACAGAGAGCATTTTTGATATCTCTTTTCATCACTCCATAAATCATAAAATACTGTCAACAGCCATGAAAAAATAAACTTTCACCATGTTTTTAGAAATAAAATGTTATGTAAATCCGGCTATGAATGATACATGAACAAACCCCTCTGTAAAAACCTTTGGTTGGAGAGAGGTTGGAGTATGAAAGTGCTACTGAACTGGAGGGTTTCTGGCTCATAGAATTAGAAAAACTCATTTTGAGAACGCCTAATAAAGCCTATATGTACTGTAAAGCTCCAAATGTTTCTAATGTTAACTAATAAATATCACGAAATGTCTGCAGTTTATTACTTACAGTAAGACATTTTTATTTTGTATTACAAGTTTTCTGAAATTGTATGTTTAAATATGCAAATGAGGCATGATCTAATGCCAACATTTGGTGAATTTAGGAGAAATCTACAGATGCAAATAGACAAAGTATAGTGAAATAAACACCTTAATGTGTATGTTGGTTGTTTTCTTTCCACTAGTCTGAAAGAAGACATGTTATGGAAGCAAAAATAGCCCAACATCTCTAAATTGACCAGTGCATGAACAAAGACTCTATTTTTGCCTGTCTCATCTTTATGTCCTAATTATAGCACAATGATGTCTGGATACCAGGGTGATTATAACCAAACTACCGAGGTTTTGGGAATGCTGAAAATATGTGAATGCATGCTCAGTGAAACACTGGAGCATTGTAGCCTACATGATGTCATTCTGATAGACATCACAAGTGTTTATTTTGCCGACATGACAAACATGATGAGGCCAGCATACCAGGACAGTGCATGTTGCTAATTAATTATTTTGATAATTAGGGTCACAAACACAAGCCATCATTCTCCCATGCTTGTTATTTGAATAATTCAGTGTGCAAATAAGTTAATGAAACCAATTGCTTTGCCTGGTCATTAAACTGTATCTCATTTCAAATGTGGCCTCTTTTAATTTACAATGATTTCCTGTCTGGTTCATTTTCCCTTGTGTATGTGTGATGAGAAGGTAGCATTGTACTTTTTGATAACAGCCACTTGTTTTGGGCTGCCATGATCCAGTTCTTCTTCACAGAGGCCCGACAGAACTCACTCTGCACAGGAAGTATTTGCTTATCCCTGGAAGAAATACTCAGATCCTCTAAGTAAAAGTAGAACTACCACAGTCTACAAATACTCTGTTACAAGTAAAAGCCCTGAATTCAAAATGTTACTTAAAGCTATAGTGTGTAGTTTCTGTCACCCCTCCATGAGGAATTCTAAGTAATGACAACAACACTATGAAATGAAATATCAATAATTCCTATGCCTAATATGTTCTAAAACCCATTACTAACCTGTTCAAAGATAGTGAGACGACATCCGTGTCTGACCTACGTACCTTTTCTTTTTTCAGCGCTCTCCAACTAGGAAAAGCTACACCTATGGTTATCTATGTTTGTCTCTGCCATCGGTCACTTTCTTTTTTTGGGGATTTCAGTTCTTCTGCTGAAACGTGTAAGTCTTTTCTCAGCAGTAGAATCACTGAGTGAAACCTTTTGTGGGCTCTTCTTCTGGTTCTTCTTTCAGCCATGCCAAGCTGAACGCTGCTGTTGTCCTTTCTCAGCGGTGACATAAAACACATCACTCAAGCTTCTGCGTGCGAATGTCGCCGGACGACACCATTCCACAAACACAGCCATGCTGCGAAATACAGAGAGAGTTATGTAGAGATGAAAAGCTTTATTAGCTTTGTATCAACTCCTTCGGCAATGGCTTGAATGTAACGGATGTTCATTAATATAAAATAGTCGCGCACTATAGCTTTAAGGCAAAGCCCAAACGTATTATCAGCAAAATGCACTTAAAAGTATCAAAAGTATAAGTACTCAGTATCATTCAATGGCTCTTTTCACAGTGTTATTATAGAATATTGTATTATTTTGGTTGTATTACTAATGAATATATGTACTGTAAGAGCATTGTATTGTTGTAGTTCATCAGTGTAGAGCCAATTTTAGATACCAATTAGATTAATTAGACCAATTTTAGATCTACTCGGTAGATTAGTGTAGTACTGCATCAAATCACATAAAAAAATGCACAATGTGTTATTTTTTTGAAATGTAAAAAGTAACTCTTAACTAACAGCTGTCAAATAAATATAGTGGAGTAGAAAGTACAACATTTCCCTCTGAAATGCAGCAAAGTAGAGGTATAAAGTATAGGCATGTCAAAAAGTACAGTACTTCAGTATACTGTAAATGTATAGAGTGTGAAATGACACCACTGCTCTCCTGTGTATCCTCTGTTCTTAAACACTGCTACAGCAAGAATACAGTCAGGGGGGCTGACTCATTCACTACGTGTTGCTGCTCTTACATTGGGGTGGTTACTGGTGTGTATCACTGCCTCTTTGCAGAGCACTATAAGCCTAATGACACACAAGACTGCTGGGATCTGCCCATGGAGAGACAACAGCACTGCTAAGATCTTCTGCATGTTATTGTTTGGATCCCTGTTTAAACCTATTTTATACAGTCTATGGTTTAAACCTTTTCTAAGAGTGTGGATGAAGCATTTGAGCTGCTACAAAAGCAAGGATTTGAATGGCCTCATTATCATAAACCATGTTTCACCCTGTCCACTTGCATTAGCTAATGCCGTACCGTACATGCAGTATGTTTCAGAATGAACCAGACTTGATTGTAATTGGACACATCACCTTTAAATTGAATGTCTCACTCGTGTGGAAAACTCCCGATAAATATATAACATTCTGAAAGAAATGACACTGTACTGATAATAGAACTCAAAGAACACAAAGGTCTGTCTTCGGTAGAGAAGATAAGTCACGTGAAAACAACTATTGAACACAATGCAAATTGTAGTTTTCTAAGGGGGGGGGGGGGGCGATCGAGGTTGTAAACCATGTAACTGTGAAGTCTTTTGTACAAATCATGGCAAGGGACTTTTGTTGCATGCCTTTCCTCTCTCTTCATATTTTTCTGATGCTCTTGATTTTCACCCAATTTAACAAATAAAAGGAAAAAATTCCCCTCTCGCTCAAAAATTATTACCAGTGTGATGTGGACTTGTGACAGAAGTTTGAATACAAAGACAAGTGTTGGCATTCAGTCTTAGTTGCTCCTATTCCAGTCTTTGTTGAGGGTAGATTAAGGCATTTTGAAGATCAGGGCTTTGTCTTATATTGTAGCTATTTCTTTTTTTCAAGGTCACCCCAAACTGCGTTTAACCACAGCACAACTCTCCAGCTCCTAAAGACCACTATTACTCATAAAAGACAACTTGAGTGACAGGAAATCAAATGGGTTAGATAGTTTAATATACCAGAATCAGCCCTCTTTCAGCGCTATACCTGTTTAAAATCTAAAATCTGTTGACTCTTAAAATGAACTGTAAACAAACAAATTATTATTATTACTATTATTATTATTACTATAATTATTATTTTTTTCCTTAAATGTTTGCACCAACTCATCTTTTTGCACAAATAAAAAGAAATAGCAAATACTAATGTTAAACATTGAAAAAATGTGAAATAAAAATATGAGACACAATTAAACCTGGCTAAAACACTGCTTTTCACACCTGATGGAATCCTGTCTGAGCCCCATATTTTCGTTTATTAAATAAGGCAACTTTTTAAACACGGGAGGAAAAGTAATCTGTAATGCTAAGATGGCTGCTCGATGAGCTGTGTCCTCCACACACAGCAACTGATTCCAAAAGTGAATAACAGTAGCCTTATACGATGGGGTGAATTATTGAAACTGGATTGTACATTGTTATTTAGTTTTCAAGTTAATTTCAAGGTATAGAAAGTGATGTTAATCCAATACACTTTTTGTCAAAATTAGTGAATATCTCCCCACGATCACCCAACTCTCTATTTTCTGTGTGCACTACAAAAAATCCGGTGTTAATACACAGCCCTCAGGTTTTGTGTTTTTTGTGTGTTTTGTGCAATAACCAAGGATAAGGGATTAAGCCGGGATATTCAAGTTATCCTGGATGAATTTAGCTTTGATTTGGTTGCACAAAAGCAGGTTGAATTGAAAGCCAAGTAACCATGGAGATGTATTCTTTGCAGTTAGCCTGCTCCAGAGCAGACTAACTGCCAGGCTAAGATTAATCCCAGAGTCTTATGTGTTAAATCAGTTGTCGCTCTGATCCGAAATAAATGTGTTTAACAGTTATTCCGTTGTCTTCTGAATGCGTTCTGCTTTATTTTTATTAACATGCATTACTTGTCACTATTGCTGTCACAAGTTTGATTTAAATCCTACTATTGCAGTGTTTAGATGGTTAGAAATGGTTGCACTGGCGCCAGAGATTGAGTGGGACAATGCAGCTATATTCCCAGATGATATTAATCGCGGACTGGTCAGAGACCAATACATTAATTATTTCAGATGACTGATTTAACTTTATTGTTGCTTGTCCTTCTCTAATAAAGGATAGTTTGTGTTACTCCTTAATATGTAGGCCTAATGTTTTTTTTTATTAGATATTAGAGTAGCTTACTTTGGTTTCATAACCTCAATTTTAGTCTCACATCACTGGACCAATAACTTGGCCTATATAGTGTAGTGTAGTGTACATTCATCACACAGGGAATGCCACAATGCTTTTTAATCTTTTTATTTTGGTGCTGTCACTTGTCAGCTTGGAGCTGGGGAGAGAAAAAAAAACATGATTAATACATTGTTTTACAGATATGCTTACAGTGTGTATTGAAGTCACTTACTTTTTCTATTTTCTGTATCTCCAGATCCAGTTTCCTCAGTGTTTTTTTTTTTAATTTCCATACCAAGGTCCAGATCCTGGAGACTTCTTTTGCTGACAGCAATCTGTACATCTGCCAGTTCTATTTGTTTCTTCAGATGTTGTGTGTACAGATATCTGACAGTTTGTGAATTCGGTATACCACCCATTGATTACCACAGCAGGAATTGTGCATAATTTAGATTTCCTTTAGCCAGTACTCACTATGTTGCCAGGCTGGCTGTCAGGCTGTACTGCGTCAGGATCCTGTTACAAATATATTTTCTATTTTTTATGGGCTAAATACGCATTTCCATAAGATTGACATGACACCTCAGGCCTTCTGGAGTCCAGTGACACTGTCTCTTCATCATTGGCTGCAGAAGCCCCTTCCCCCTGTCATATTGTGCAGTACTGGAAAATGTACCTTGTATGAAGAGGGCAGTTTCTGCAGGTGGAACAGAGTCAGTAGCTGTCCCACCCTGAATCCCTTCCATCACAGGGCCATTTCCTCAGCTGTGGTGAAGTCTAGAGTTGGGGTGAATTCTGGAGTTGGTGCTGCTATCTACACCTGGCTTGACATAGCTTCACCTTTTCATCCTGGCTCGGCAAACATGCAACCGATTAAGCCATGATAAGCGGATCACACTAAGTCAAGCTGCGCTTTTTCAGTTATCCTGGATTTCTTCATTCTACTTTTGTGCAATAGCCCCCTGGCTGTGTAAATGGTAAACAAACAGAAAGGAGTGCAGGAGCCACAGAACACTGTTCCAGCCAATCGGCAACATGTTAATGTGCCAGCCAGCCAGTAGTTCTCTGTCTGGGGGGCGGAGCTTCTGAAGGGTGTAAGAATCACTTACTGAACCTTTAACAAGGCCACTCCAGATAATGGTGGATAGATACACAGGAAAAGTAAATGCAACAGTTGTAATGTATATATAGCTGAAGCTAATTTGCCATCCTGGTTTTAAAGTCGAGGCTAAATCAACAGACTGCGTGAAAAAGCATGTTTACGTGTTGTGTTTATGTGTTGACATGTAGATTCAGATTAGATTAGATTCAACTTTATCGTCATTGTGCAGAGCACAAAGACAACGAAATGCAGTTTGCGTCCAACCAGAAGTGCAAAAAGAGCAGAAAAGTGCAATGTGATATTCAAGTATAGACAGGACAAGAAATATGGTGCAGTGTAGACAGTAGTGTACAGTTGGTTAACAGAAGGTAGTTTAGAGTAATATAAATTAAATATAAATGTGTGCAGTGTATTAGCAGTTACCTTATAAGAGTAGAATAAATATGGCTATGTAATATGAACAATGTATGAACAACATGTACATATATGTGCAATGTAGCAGCAGTAACATAATAGTAGTACAAAATAATATAGATAAATGCAGTGTATTATTATAAGAGAAACAGAGTAAAATATGGATATTCAGTATGAACCATATAGACAGATATGTACAGTATGTACAGCGTGTTAACAGTACCATTGTAGTGCAGAAACAGTAACATTATAAGAGTAGTGAGAATAAGTGTATGTGCAGGATGAATAGTGTGAAGAGCAGTAGAATATGGCTATGTATAAGTTTAGTTACAGTATGTGCATTTGTAAATAAATAAATAGGACATTATGGGTGGGATAGGGGGGTTTGGGGGCTTAGTTGGTTGTCACCAGGATACAGAGCTAGAGTTCAGTAGGGTGACAGCCGCAGGAAAGAAGCTTCCTCTGAACCTGCTGGTTTGGGTGCGGAGAGACCTGTAACACCTTCCGGAAGGAAGTGGGGTGAATAGTCTGTGGTTGGGGTGAGACCAGCCTTTGATGATGCTGCGCGCCTTATGCAAGCATCGCTTGCCCTGGATAGCCTTGATGGAGGGGAGTGAGGAGCCAATGATGCGTTGGGCAGTTTTCACGACCCTCTGCAGTGCTTTTCTGTCGTAGGCAGAGCAGTTGCCATACCAAACTGTGACACAGTTGGTGAGGATGCTCTCGATGGTGCAGCGGTAGAAGTTCACCAGGATCTGAGGAGACAGGTGGACCTTCTTGAGTCTCCTCAGAAAGAAGAGACGCTGGTGAGCCTTCTTGATCAGGGTAGGGGTGTTGAGGGTCCAAGAGAGGTCCTCAGAGATGTGGACACCCAGAAACTTGAAGCTGGTGACACGCTCCACCTCAGTCCCGTTGATGAGAATGGGGATGTGTGTGCTAGCTTTAGACTTCCTGAAGTCCACAATGAGCTCTTTGGTCTTCTTGGTGTTGAGAGCCAGGTTGTTGTCAGTGCACCACAATGTTAGATGCTGGACCTCCTCCCTGTAAGCCGTCTCATCGTTGTTGCGACACCGTAGTGTCGTCTGCAAACTTGACAATAGTGTTAGAGCCATGTACAAGTGTGCAGTCGTAGGTGAAGAGGGAATAAAGGAGAACGCTCAGCACACATCCCTGTGGTACGCTGGTGTTCAGGGTGATGGTTGAGGAGGTGATTATCTAACCTAACAGACTGAGCTCTGTTGGTTAGGAAGTCCAGAATCCAGTTACAGAGGGAGGTATTGATGCCCAGTTCACTGAGTTTGGTGATCAGTTTGGAGGGGATGATGATGTTGAATGCTGAACTAAAGTCAATGAACAGCATTCTCACATAGGTGTTGCTATTGTCAAGGTGGGACAGGGCAGAGTGAAGTGCCGTAGAGATGGCATCCTCTGTGCTCCTGTTCTGACTGTAGGCAGGTCTTGAGATGGGCCAGGACCAGCCTCTCGAAGCACTTCATAATGATGGGGGTGAGAGCAACTGGATGGAGGTCATTAAGGTTTGTTGCAGTGGAGTGTTTTGGCACCGGCACGATGGAAGTGGTTTTAAAGCAAGCGGGGACAGCTGCCTGTGCTAGTGACAGATTAAATATGTCAGTCCAAACCTCAGTCAACTGCACAGCACAGGCCCTGAGTACGTGTCCGGGGATACCATCAGGACCAGCGGCCTTACGTGCGTTAGTCCTGCTCAGTGCCACACACACATTGGTGGTGGAGAGTGTGAGGGGCTGCAGAGACCACAGCCTTGATGGCCGCCTCCTTGTTGTCCCTATCAAAGCGGCTATAGAAGTGGTTCAGCTCATCAGGCAAGGAGTTAGTGGTTTTATAATCTGTGATGGCCTGGATGCCTTGCCACATACGTCGGGGGTCAGAGTTGTTCCTGATGTGATCCTCAATCCTTAGCTTGTGGTTGTGCTTGGCCTTTTTGATGCCTCTTTTCAGGTTAGCACTGGATGTGCTATAGGCTTGAGCATCATCTGATCTGAATGCTGTGTCTCGTGCCTTCAGCAGGAGTCTGACCTTACTGTTCATCCATGGCTTCTGGTTTAAGGTGACCAGATTTCTGAGACAAAATCCGGGGACATTTTCAGCTCAGAAGCGTAAATACCTCCAAAAAGGTAATGTTTTTATCTTTGTAAAACTTAAAACGGGGACACTGCCCCAGGGGGGGGTCACTATACCTAGAGCTCGGGGGGTCCATGGGCATGCTCCCCTGTAAGAAAATTTTGTCCATTTTAACATTTAAATGCATCAATCTGTTGCACTTTGAAAAGAAATTCAGAGGTTAGACTTGATTATTCTTATCTATGGATGGAAATATTTGTGCTGTAGCCTGAACTATTTTGCACTTCAGAATTTTAACCATGCACACTTGAATTGATTTTTTCTTCATATTTTTGCATTAATGTTACTAGGAAGCATACCAGTAGAAATATATATTCATATTTGTAAGTGGAATATATATATATATATATATATATATATATAAATAAGTAAGTGGGATTGTCTGGAATCTGGCAATATAATAACCATTATGGTGGGATACATTGGCTAACAAAAATGTCTGTGTTGACATACATAGTTTACATGAGAATACATTATAATTTTGGCCCTTTGGCTGAGTCTCTATCTGTCAGAGGAAGAGCAGGAGTGCGGTTGTGAAGAAGTTGGTAATTTCATGTCGCAGATTAATATTTTTGCATGCACTATATCCGTGTCACATTCTCATTAGGGGCTGAGCCCCCCTAAAGGTCTGATCCTAGAATCGTCCCTGCTGCTACTTCATACTTGTACTCCACTACACCTCAGAGGGAAATGTTGTCATGTTTACTGCACTACATTTATCTGACAGCTTTTGCTTTATTGCTTCACGCTGGGCTTGTTTCTCCAACAGCTCATTGAGTATCAGATACAATTAAAACTATTGAGGAAATATTTTCCGTTGACATTGGTCCAGTATTAAACGAGATCGCTGCAGTCGGCGGTGAAACAAGCTACAATGTAAGTTAATAGGACGTCAATTGTGCCGCTTGTATTTACTCGTTTTGCCACTGACAGACTCAGATTAATATTCCAAGTGTCTGACAACATTATGGAAAGGATTTCTAAGGAGGTCGATCTTTCTGTTAAAGAGTAAGATCCTTTTTTAAACATAAAAAGTCTGCGAAATTGCATTCGCTAAACCCACCAGACCACCAGACAGAAAACAGTAATTTTAGCATCGTAAAATGGGCATTCTAGAACATCTCTGAGCTCTGAGGCTTGCTCTAGCTGTCTTGAGCCTGTGAGTGTAGGGTGCACGACTATTTCATTCCAATTTCGGGTCTGTCAGTCACAGTGAAAACCGGGGACATTTCCGGGGACATCTCCAGCCGGGGACAGGTCACCGAAACCGGGGACGTCTGGTCACCCTATTCTGGTTAGGGAAAGTAGTAATCCGTTTGAGGGTGGTGACACTGTTGATGTTTGAGTTGATACAGTCCAGAACGGAGGAGGCATATGAATCAATGTCCATTTGGGAGTCATGGGTGGCCTGAGTTGCAAACACTCTCAAGTCAGTGTTTTCAAAATGCTGCTGAAGTGCCGAGTCAGCTCCCTCTGGCCAAACTTTGACTGTCCTTACTGTTGGTTTCATACGTTTGATGAGCGCTGAATACTTGGGCAGTAAAAACAATGAGAAGTGATGGGGGGACATCTTTGTATGCATCAGCTACATTAGTGACTTGATCTAAAGTCTTTTCTCCTCTTGTGGGGCATGATACATTTTGATGGAATTTAGGCAGTTTAGTCTTTAAATTTGAGTGGTTGAAGTCACCTGCGACAATGTAGGCTGCCTCAGGATGCATAGTTTGTTGTTTACTGATAGCAGAATGCATTAGTATCCGGTGGTACATAGACTGCTATTACTACAGTTGATGTAAACTCTCTGGGCATATAGAAATGTCTACACTTAACCATGACATACTCTATGTTAGCTGAGCAGTGACTCTCGGTGATGGTGGTGTCCGTGCACCAGGCATCAGCTGTTCTGTCTGCACGGAGGAGGCAGCGTCCAGCTAGCTCAATAGCGCTGTTGGGTATTCCGCTGTTAAGTTTCTGTGAAAATCATGATGTTGCAGTCCATAATCATTCTGTGTGTGGTGATCCGCAGCTGCAGTTCATCCATTTTGTTCACCAGCGAGCGAACATTGGCGAGGAAAAGGCTTGGAAGAGCGAGTCGATGTGGAGTTAGCTTTAGCCTCGCTCGGATTCCACCGCGAGACCCCCTAAGGCGATGTTTGCGTGTCCGCTTGAAGGTCCCTCCAGTCGGTGTGGGCATGTTCGGAGGTGCCGTTGGTTTAGCAATCTCTGGAAGTACGTTAATAATTTTGTCAGAATTGCAGGAACCGATGTCCAAAAGTTCCTGTCGGGGGTATGATATGTACGCTGAACTGTTTTTACTGAAAATACTTGAGATAACAAGCATATTACCACTAATTTGCAAAATCTGGAGAGACACGAAGCGTCCGCGCCGCCATCTTGTATATGGATATGGATACATCCCAGTAAATCACTGTGCTGTCCATTCAGAAGAAATAGTCACATTCAAAATGCGAAAGTTCAATTAAATAAAACTTTAAAAACCAAATTCCCGAAAATAAAGGGATGTATACTAATTTCAACAAAATATCAAGTCCAATAGAGGATGCTCCTGTAATTCTGGTTTCCTTAAAGGCCTGCTCAGCATAACAGAGACAGCACTAGACCTTTTAGTGTAGTATTATCATAACAATGAAGATTTACATACAAATTAGAACACCATAAAGCCCACTTAGCAGTTTACAGGCTACTAACTATCTAATTAAACCATCACATTAAAGCTGAAATAATAACTCATATACTCCTGCTTACATAAGGCCTACTAAGGCAAATATAAAAAAAAAAACATTAAAAAAAACATATGAAGGCAACAAGGTTTTGTTTTTAATTACAATTAGATACAGAGATTAATAATCATATCTTGTCATGTCGACATGTTACCTTCACTTTAGGGTCCTTTAGTGCAAATGCACCATTGTCTTTAATCTAGACAGCGAGACCTTCCAGAGGGCTTTCTGGATCTGAGAGTTCAATTAAAGCTCTAATGTAATCTAGGGTCAAACTGTCAGTGCTTCAATAACAGTCAATGCAATCTATAGTAAATCAACCACAGTGGAGAAGATAAAACGATTGGATCTCTCGTGTTAATTGAAAGCCCATTGTTTCTTTATGTTTATACTGCATGGGAAACCAAAAGTGTGATATGTTCTCTCAGTTGAAAAAGAATAGTTTCTGAGGAGTATTTGTAACTGAATAGCTGTTGAATTGACTCCCCAGGAGGTTTGACTCTGCTTCGAGCATCTGTTGTCTAAACCGCGTCTCTACAACAGGTTGAACGATATTAACCTCTCCCTGTTTTTCAAGACATTTGCAGTAAAAAATATATTAGGAGGTGACTGGGTGTTCCTAAGCCATATTATTGTCTCTTTGATTTCAGTAATTGAAAAATGAAATTATTTTCATGTGAGAAAGCATAGTCTTAAAGACTAATTTGTGTATCCAATAGGATTACAGATGATTGCCACATGCACTGTGAAGGTTAAAGCATCTTATTGGATTTTCTGAGGTTGGATTCTTGCTCGGTTGGTCTTTGGTGTGTATTCTGCAGTGTAATAGAAATTAACATCAGCTGGGGCTTAGTTGCTATGGGCTTAGTTGGTTTTGAATAGTGATAAACAACATATACTGAACTCATCAATAATGATTTTGCTTAATTGTGCAATTTAAGTGTCTAAAATTTCACAATTAAGCAAACATCATTATTCACAAGACGAATGAATGCCCACACAAGCAGATGTAATCCTGATCTTAAATCTCAGGGCAGGTTTAGTTCCTGAACAGCACCTCTGGGACTCTGGGATTTACCTCTGGGTGACTGCCTCTGACATGGGCTTGAACCTACATGTACGCTACAGTACTGTGGGTCTTCAGAATAAAGTGGCCTCTGTAAAACAAGCAACTTTGTCATAGGGCCCTTGTGTTATATCATTAATCTGCATTTTAAAGCTTTAGTGCGTAACTTTTTTGATATTAGCTAATGAACGTCCGTTACATTCAAGCCATTGCCAAATGTGTTGCTACAAAGCTAATTAAGACTATCAGCTCCACACAACTCTCTCTGTATTTCTCAGTATCGGTATGTCATCCGGGGACAGAAATTCGAGGGAAGATAATTACCTCTTCTGGAGAGTCCATCATGTTTTTTTAATCCTCCGTGTCCTCCTTGCATACTAGCAACTGTGTGGAGGAGGGGTGGGGGCGTGTGCAAGATCACAGAAGGCTTGTATCATGAGGACGTGCCGACAGTGTTGTTGTCATTACTTAGAATTCCTCATGGGGGAGACAGAAACTACGCACTATGACTTTAAGAGATACATGCTTGATTTATGGCAGAGATATTCAACAGGGGGTCTGTGACACCTAGGGGGTCCTCAGAGTTAGTGCAGGGGGGCCTCCAAATTATGTTTAAAAAAATGAAGATATGTCTGAAAAGATACATTAAAAGGAATCTAACATTTTAATAGCAAATATAAATTGGCCTATTTGAGAAAAACAAACAAACATTTAATGTAGACATTGAAGATAAACTTACTATAGGTAAGGTAGCCACTATGGTAGCCATACAATGCAACTTAATTGTATACAGTTCATGTAGTAACGGGTCCCTACTCTGTCTCTCTTTCAGCTAAGGGCTCCTTGGCCTAAAAAACGTTGAAGACCCCTGGTTTATGGGATCTTTCTGCCTGATTAATTTTCAAATGTGTCTTAATCCAAATGGAATCAAATGATATTTAGAGAAAGGGTCAGTAATGGCTTCAAATTTCCTGAATCTGCCAGCAACAATTTTCATATCTGCTATAGAGCTTTGGAGCATCATACAATCATTTGTATAAGTATAGAAATGGTGTTCTTTAATAACAGCAGGTAGCCACCAGCCGTTTGGCTCCCAGCAGAAATAGTCCTGGACTGTTTGACACTAATGACCCTGGCCCTGCATTATGCTGTATTCCAGTAAAGCGTAGCTAGCAATACATCAACCGGTTGCTATGCCAACACATAATCCCAGAGCTTTGTTCTGTTCTTCTTATTCTCATAATCCCTGTTGAGATGGGTGTTTTTCATTGTGATTATGAGTGTGTCTGTTCTACCCATAATCAAGATACAATGATTGTATGTTACTAGTGTATTATCCCAGGGGTAAATAATCAATTTAAAGGTCTGTAATCCACTCTACAGTGGAACACCTTTAAACAAAGATTATAAAACATTTCTG
Source organism: Sander lucioperca (assembly GCF_008315115.2). Classification (NCBI taxonomy): domain Eukaryota; kingdom Metazoa; phylum Chordata; class Actinopteri; order Perciformes; family Percidae; genus Sander; species Sander lucioperca. The sequence continues at coordinate 8,917,560 of NC_050177.1, read as the reverse complement.
ATGTGATTTTGAGACGACTTGTACCACAAGTGGTATCCGCAGTTGCCAGGGGATTCATGGAAAGATATAGCTAAATTAATTTGAAAAAGAATAAAAGGATTTCATTTAGATTTCAAAAATATATCCACATTGAGTCAGCTGTCACACCTGAACACCAGTTGCAATTGAGATTGTGTGAAATCTAACAAGTGACCAGATAAATTGCAACTGTGGGCTAAAAGTAACAAATAAACAGTTCAAACAGTTAGCTTTACATAATAACGAAACGGTCAAAATAGTTAGCTGAAGGTAATGGATAAATAGATGATGTGCAGGTTCTATTGGTGTCTTTGGATGTTTCCCGAATCGACCGCAGAAGTTGGGGGAGCTATTTTGAAAGCACAGTTTGCAAGCTACCAATTACTTCACACTGGATGTAGTTTAATTACAGCAAAGCTAGGCAGAAATCTACTTTGGTTTGGTTAAGCTACACAGAAAAAATAGTTCAAAACTATTTTTCAAAAGAGTTATCAAATCGACAAAGTACATAGTATAGGAAATTATAACAAAATATTGCAGCATGCCAGCAGCTCATGCCAGCAAACAAATGCCATTCAATTGAGTTTACTGCAAAAAGTGCCCACTTGTTCACAGGTCATTCATAAACTAAATAAGAATATACCCCACTATTCATGGGAAAGTACAGGAACGCCAGGTTTGGTTTTGTTTGCAATGTCCGTCAATCAGACACCTGCTTTCAGAAATTAGAGTCTAGATGGGGGTATTGCACCAAGCAGAATGGCTCTGTTAGTGAGGTAACCTCTAAAATAGCATGCATAAACCTCTCTGAACATTTGTTAAAAAATAGCAATAATCAATACTTGATGACTAGTCTATATCCACGACGTTTCACTTCCGAGATTGCTCTGTTGTCGTTGGAAATTCCGCCGGATGTCACTCTTTTTGGCCGTGCGCTTACCTTCCGCTTTCTTTGTGTTGTAATTTTAAACTCTGGTGGATTTCTGAGGACTATGGTTAACTGCTCCTCAGATCTCTGCAGGGTAAATCCAGACAGCTAGCTAGACTGATCTAGATAGATCTGTTCAATCTAAGTTTTCTGTTGCACGACTAAAACTACTTTTGAACATACACATGTTCCACCAAAACAAGTTCCCCTCCCGAGGCTATTTTGCAGAGGCACCGTTGCTCTGTACGGCACTTAGCAATCACAATTGTGATTGGTTTAAAGAAATGCCAATAAATCAGATCACATTTTTCTCCCATCCCAGAATGCTGTGTGGACTAGCCAGACCCTCCTCCGCAGCGCTGTGGAGGAAGGTCTGGCAATGCGAGACTACTTGATGACTAACTGACACCTAACATATTCAAAAATTCAGATTAAAAACTATAGCCAAATATCTTTCACAGTGAGCTGACATTCCATCTTGCTGGAATAGCCCCGAGACCTCAACCTGTCCTCAACAGAAGTGGCTGCCTGACAAATGCATTGCCTTGCCAGGTTTGTAGTTTCAGTAGTTACTGTAACTACACATACCATGGCAAAAAATTAATTTAACTACTTGAATCACGCTGCCAATATGAATATAGTTGAACTACCAGCAAGCTACTGCAAAATGTAGCTACACTACTAGTTTAATTACATGCAGTTCACTACTCCTCAACGCTGCACATATGTTGGATTAGATAGGCCACTTGAAGCAGATAAAAAGGTGGAAGTGGGTCACTACCATCCTTTTGAGCTCCGAAGAGGTTTGAAGTGGCCAAATAAATGCTGAGTGCAAGAGCTATCAGAGTTCAGACTATTATAAAGGAGAGGACTGAAACAATATTTCTTTTCCACACATATAGAGACAAGAAAGGCACACTTAGGCCCATCCAGCCAACTTGACATACACTATACCCTGACACATTTATTACCATTAAGCTTCTGTAGGGTACCACGTGACTTATGATTTATTACAATCACCTGCTGTATGTCTGTGGGTTTGGTGGGATGCAAAATTGCCTGTGCATGCATTGGCTGATAAAATGTGAAGCACGTGTCTAGCAATTAAAGTATTTACGTGCTGTCCGTTGGGGAAAAGACAGAGACTGATGGATGTCATTACTGTATGCAATTTGCATAAACTTATTGGAGGTTTGAAAAACAATCCTGTTGCTTCAAATGAACAGAAAAAAGTATGTATTTGTCTGTTTGTGTGTTTGGTTTCTTTGGCAAACAAGCACTCTGAATTCACCACAAATGATGATTTCAATGGCAAATCATCCACTCAATGCAAACTAACTTATTCAATTATCAAAAAATAGGTTGAGAAAATATTTCAAAGCTTTTAAGATACAATTCTTTCGGACATTTACATGCAGCAACTATAGGATTTCCTTTCTCGGAAACATACACAAATGTCATTTACAAGTGGGTCCTACATGTATGTAAGTGTAAAAAAAAGAGATAGGAAACCAACTGAGACCACATGTTTCATACCTCGAAGGCATAAAGAATTGATGACCTGTGGTGATATATTTGGAATATCATTTCCTGTAATAATTTGCTATGGGAGGGGGAAAGAGACGGAAATTTGCAGTAGCACTATTCTACTTTATAAATGCTGTTGTGCTAAAATAAGTTTAAAAAAAGTGACTTTGGGCGGATATATGGATATAGGTAGAGCCTTGCACACACACATTTCTGCATACATGATTACTGTCCATCATTCTGCCCTCTGTTCTACCCTGCTACTGTATACTTACTACATATTACATATACACATGTGAATCTATGTACATATTATGTGTGGTAGATTGAGTTTAGTTTACATACCCCTGCCTATTCACTTATGTGGTCCAAGCATGAAAAGAATCTACATTTCATTTCAAAGAGCCTTGTTCTTGTTCAGCCATTGGGGGTCATTTACAAGGGTCTGATTCAATTATTCTTCCGTTCACAACAGGAGGAAAACATTTTCATGGTGAATGGTTTGCCTAAATAGATTACAATCTCAAATAATTCAATTTCTGTTAATTTGATTGATTTCATACCAAGGGGGAAAGAAATCTTAATTTAAAACCATTGCATTTCTAATCAAACATTAACTGAGAAAGAGGCCTGGGTGAAAATCTTTTATTACCACTTTCCCCACTAATTTAAATAGAAAATGCTGATGGCTGCCCTATTAAATGGCACCACCAGTTTTCAGTGTGCGACCATAGCTCATATGCAAAATCCTTCAAATAAACTACTTAACGGTTTGCAAGTTGCATGACCATTCCTCGCGTGATACGATTAAACGTCACACGCAAGCACACACTACAATACACAGATAGACAGAGAATCTATGCCTGGCCATTATTACAGGGGATCCAAATGAAGCAGTTCAGTCATCTGATCCATTCCCATCCATTATTCATCTTGCTCAGGGAGACAGAAACGCTGGACTTCTCTTCTCAGAGAGACCCAGGAACCCCATCTATTCTCATGGGAAAAGGAAATGCCATGCAAAAGTGGAGTGAATCAACGGAGAGTGAAAACAAACGTTGGGAGCATTGTGGGGAATCGTGAATGCACAAGAACTGGGATGAACCATCAGGCGTACTGTAAATCAAATTACTACAAATCCCACAAAAATACAAAATGTGGAAATATAACTTATAACTAAATATAACAGGTAACATAACAGGTGCAGACTGATGCCCACCAATGCTATTCTGTCGGAAAAGAAAGCAGCATGGCCGAAGCTGTGAGGGGAAAACACCTTGTGGAGACATTGTGTGAGTGGCAGGCAGAACTGGCAAGCTGCCACAGATAATAACATCTGAAATAAATTTGATGTGTGGAATTCAATCTGTAGCGATAGGGACGGCTGCAGCATTAGAGTGAGGCTCTAAATGCTATCTACTCATCCATGGAATGAGGACTGACACGCAGTCTCAGAGAATAGATTGTGCAATTAGCAGCCTTTGTGCTGTTTTGACACAATGAAAAAGGGAAATGAGATTCAACGTTGTCATGCACAGTTCTCTGTAGCTCTGTGATTCCCATAAGATATTCCAAATGTACTGTTTCAGTTGAGAATAGGTTGGGGAGGGTTGAAACATTACACAATATAATAAAGCACACACACAGAGCGGAGGAGATTGTTGAATTGATCACACTTACTGTATTAATAATTACAGCATTTCATTCCCTTTCAAGCAGTATCATTTTAAAATGAGAAATTCTAATGTGATTTTGTTCCTCAATTCGGAGGACCAAGTGCCACCTCTTCAGCAAGTATCAGCTTTGAGTATAAAATGTAATACACCATTCAAAGAAAGGGGGGCGCTCTTTGACATGGAACAAAATGCCTTGAGAACCGGAGTTTCTCTAAAAGTTGACTGAATATTCCTTTAATTAAGCAGGTTCGTACACGGTCGAGCACCAACATTGCTGTCCTTTTAGCACACACATGTTCCTTTTTTGAGACAAAAACACACATTTGTGTTCTGTGAATTCATTTCTAACATGTTACAGTTTGATTTCAATTACGTTGATTAAAAAGCAGCATACTGTAAAACGCCTTTTTTTCTCCACACACACAAAAAAAGGTGTTAAATAAACCTTTCTTTATCTGCAGCCTTTAAAGCGTCCCAAAACACACACACACACTCTGTTTCACAAACAGAAGTTTACACTGCTATTGGCCTGACGGCTGTATCATAAACATAAACTGAATGCTGTTATATCTCATTGGTGCCTCAGCTATAAAAACCAAAGTGCAGCCAGATGAGTATAGGTTGGTCTCACCCGCATGAACTAACAGACTATAACCATAAAAGAAAATTACTATAATATTCCTATAAAGTGTCTGTGGTTCTCGGTGGTGGGTTTATGGTTACCTCACTGCGCTCTCTTGTATTTTACACTTCCCATGGTAGCCTATCACTGTAATATACCTTCAATATTCCTATTGGGAATTACAGTGTGACTACAGTGTTCAGTAGCAATCTATACGGACAGTATCACAGTTTGGGACATTTTTTGAAGGTATCACTGTAATATTCATATATTATTTTATAGGCCTAGATGTCACTGCAAAATAATGCAGCCCAATATGATATCAGGCTCCCTGCCTGAGCCCTCCCTCCGCCTCTCATGTGTCTACGTTTTCATCCCATGGCCGTCTCTAGGTGATTTAGCGCCGCCAGTCTCAAGCAGGTGTCCAACATGGCGATCACGGGGAGCGGATCTCTCGCTATTTCTCTCTCTGCTTTCGTGATTTTAGCGGCGTTTCTTCTGAAAGGTAAGTTTTTGGTGTCTTGTGTGCGTGCGTGTGTGTGTGCGCGTGTGTCTGTCATGCAGAATTACCCGCTTCACACAGCTGAAGCCAGAGGAGTAGCTCCGGGTAGAAGTTGTGGTGCGTTTGCGCGCTGGATGCGCACAAGCTTGCTCTTAAAATCTCAGCATCACTTTCTATCGCTCTGATACCGCTGTCGACTCCCAAATATCCACGCTGTTTCTCGTGACTGTTGGGCTACTTATCTCGTGATTTGAGCGCTGGTTGAAAGGGTGTTGTCATGAGTTGTGTAGCCTATACTGCAAAACGATACAGATGAGTGCTATAAAAAAAAGTAGTGGTATAGTGCTACACAATTGCACAGGCGGCGAGAAAGTATCAGCGGAGATAATCGAGTGAAATGGTCGTGCATGGTTTAGCTCTATGGGGCAAGTTGAAGGCATTGCACAGTGAAATGTGGCTCTTTTATTATGAAATGAGACCGATTGAAGAAGAGAGAGAACACGGCTCAAACGCACTTGTATCCTTTTTAGTCATACCGCATAAACCTTCATAGTCCCAACTCATCCCACTGTCTACAAATATCTCAAGTCTGCGCTTCAGGTGCGCTTCGGAAGGAAAAACACGCATTGCAGCTCTGGTCTCGCACAGTGTCCTCTCCCCGCACAACTGCAGCCTCTGATGTGTGTGTGTGTGTGTGTGTGTGTGTGTGTGTGTGTGTGTGTGTGTGTGTGTGTGTGTGTGTGTGTGTGTGTTCCAGTCCGCAGTCTTTCACTTCTCCTCTCCTGTCACTGAGGCTGGGATTCTGGGAATGTAAATCTGCCAAGTAGCTGTTAAGGCTTTGTATTTGTTTGTTTTTTACACAGCGTGCAACTGCATGGACCAGGCGCCTAAATGTGCACGACCATTGCAGTCCCATAGCCCGAGCATCCCCCCCCCTACCACGGTTGCATCAGAGTTGCATGCGTCAGTGTTGTTTGCTAACAATACTGACGCATGTTAAACGGTTAAAAAGAAGGTCAGCTTACAGTCGCTTTAAATCCCTCCCGGCGGTAGGATGGACGTGTTGTTGGGTTGTCAATTCCCGGGTTTTTGAAATGGCATGCAACAGTTGCGATGATAGGTTGAGACTTGAAGTCTACTTGAGCGACTTCTTATTGATATCATTTATGTTTCTCATATTGCCTTTAGTGGCTATACCACTGTAGCCTATAGTGGTATCTATATAAGCCATCAACAGGTCTGCAGAAACTCATCAAAGCCTGTGTGTGTGTGTGTGTGTGTGTGTGTGTGTGTGTGTTTGCTTGTTGTACTATATTGGTGGGGTCCAAAAACCGAGGAATACAGTATACTTGTGGGGCCCATTAGGTTATGGTTAGGGTGAGGGTAAGGGTTAAGGTTAGGCATTTAGTTGTGATGGTTAAGGTTAGGGTAAGGGGCTAGGGAATGCATTGTCAATGACGGGTTCCCCCAAAGATAGTGAAGAAGATGAGAGAGATGGTGTGTGTGTGTGTGTGTGTGTGTGTGTGTGTGTGTGTGTGTGTGTGTGTGTGTGTGTGTGTGTGTGTGTGTGTGTGTGTGTTTCCAACCTGATACCAAATCATGCTGGTTTCATTATTGAGGTTACTAGTCAAAGAATTTTACTTTTTTTTTTTACAGTGGGATTTAAAAAACAACAAGGCTTTCATTTGACAGTTGTTGAATTTATTGTGGTGTGTGTTGAATAGCAGTTGAATGACATTTACAGCATTGTCTAACGTCTCTTTGTCACATTAAGTTAATTAACCTCTCAGTCAAATAAAATAATGCATCATGAATTTGCCTCGAGCTCAGTACACCGAGGGTTGCAGCAGCAGAAAACTGACGCTGTCTTCTGTTTCAGGTAAAATCCCCAAACCAGAGAAAGTTTGATCTGACCTCCGGGTTTTCATTTGTTTGATTGTCTTTGTGCCAGCTGCTGGGAGCAAAAAAGAAACAGCCTGAGCTCTTGCTTTGTGAAGTGCTGACAGTATGCCTTTTGACAGCTTCCACGTTTTCTTAGTAAATAATCCAGAATCAGTGGATTTGACTCTTTGTCTCTGGTGAGAGGAGAACAGTCCACTAACTGGATGCTGCTTGTCACAATAGGTGTTCAGTTTGTTCTAAAGATACCAAGGAAGGAGGGTTAATTAAAGAAATGATGACCCTGGGCATCATAAGAGAAAGTTGTTCAGTGTACAGAGGGGCTGATAACGCTACATAAGCTGCAGTTATGAAATGCTGACACTTTGCATTCTAACAAAGAATCTGTTTAGCAGTTTTTCTCTCCCTGCGTCTCCTGGGGCTCGGCCTGTTGTAGCATATCAGCTGGTCAAATTTCAGAAGGTTGCATAATCCCACTTATTGCCAGCTTAAAGTCATTCGTCAAGGCTGAGTGATGGTGAAGTGGATCGATACGAGCTGTCATGAAGCCTCACGGCGCCGCTGAAAGACGGCATCTCAGAGAAACATAACGAATCATACAGTTGTTACAGTGCTCTTGGTTGCCAGTTGGCACGTGACAGGGTGAGTAATTGAAGATGTCCGTCTTTTGCTGCTTATGGTGGGGTTTGGCTTTGAAACAGATACTGCTGAAATCTGCTAGCAGTGTGCTGCTCTGCCCTCAATTTGTGTTTGCTTACAGTCTGTGTGTGTGTGTGTGTGTGTGTGTTCTGGTGGTGGGTAGTTTTTCCTCAGTTACCATATAAGTGTGGATCTCCGATGTTTTCTCTCTGTCAATGGTGCATATTGGGGCCTACAGTAAACACATGGAGTACTAAATATAAGGTAATCTTAAGCCAGTGGTAGTAGAAGTATTTTAGATCCTTAACTTAAATACAACTGTGTGAAATCACTTCATTACAAGTAGCCTACTGCATTCAAGAATTTACCCGATAAGAATATGTAGCCTAACTATAAGACAGAAGAATATATTTAAAATACCAAAAGTTAAACTATTCATCATGCAGACAAAAAACCCTGTGAGTATTGTATTATTATGCAGTATAATATTTTACTGGATTATTTTTACTGATGCATAAACAGCAGCATTTTCATGTTATAGTTGGTCAACTTGGGGCTAAATTCAACTTCTTTATAGTGTTGGGTAATTAAATGCATACAAATGCAACTGTTTTTGCTTTTAGCCCATCATTGGTTTTGTGTGTAAAATGTTATTCTGCAGCCGTCAAATAAACCTAGTGGAGTAAAAAGACACATCAAATACACGCAAAATATTTGCCACTCAAATGTGGTGAAGTAGAAGTATAAAGTAACATAAAAAATAAATATTCAAGTGCAATTACAATAAGATTGTACTCAAGTACAACACTTGACTAAATGTACTTAGGACCGTAACGATTTTGAATTATAGATTGATCTGCCGATTACTTTTTCAATTCATTGACTAATCATCTGATCTATAGAATGTCAACAAATTAAATAAAAAACTTCCTTAAGTCGAGCTGATGCCTTCAAATAGCTTGTTTTGTCTAAACTCCAACAGATTACTATCACATGAGATAAAGAAAAGCAGCAATGCCTCACAATTGAGAAGCCAAACCAGAGAGTGTTTGGCATTTCTCTGTCAACCGACTAAACGATTAATCGAGTAAATCTGCTACCTACGACAAATATCTTCTCATAACCACACGCACATATCAGTGCTATCTCTGCAGAAAACTGAAGCGGCCTTCTCTCCACTATCTGTATAAAATAGCACTTACAGTACCATGTTTCAGGATAAATTTAATACTGCACTTAATGGCCCATTGATATGTGCCCGCTTGTGAAGTATTTCATTGCCGGTACGTTCATGATCACCACAGTACATCATTTGTAACAATAATAAACTCTTCTATTTAAAGAAATTGAATTTATTGCTCATTAAATTTACATTAAACTCTCCTTAATAAGCCTCACTCTAATTGCTAGATAATGCATGGCACTACTTTATGCGGTGGCAGCTAATCTTACTGTTGGAAAGGGAGGGGCTGGCAGAGAATTGGCAGCTAATGCATGGAAGGAATTTAGCCACTGGAATCAGATGGAACAAAGTAAGTCGTGTGGGCTCTGCTGTTATCTTTTAGAAGGTACATCTTACCTCCAGGCTGTGTTTTTCTGCTGTATCTCCTCTGTATTTTGCTGCTATGTATATGTGAATTTTTTGTCCGTAAATCAAATGCTTTTAAACCATTACTACCTTGTGTGGGCATGGCAAGTGTGTGAATGATTGAACTTCACGCTCGCTTTTTGAAAATGGATGTGAGCGCAAAGAGTCCTTGCAGCTCCAAGTGAATAGGCAGATTTCACTAGTTGTCCTCCCGAGTCAGAGGTTAGAGCAACTCAGCCAGTCTACACAGAAATAATTATTATTATTCTTTTCAGTGTCTGAAAGAGTCCAATTTCTCCTTAAAAACATCACCTTAGGTGCTCGGTACAAAGGTTTTTGTCCACATGCTTAATACTATGTATTATATAATAATATTTCTTTTATTTGCCAAGTACATTTACACACTTCTTCATTTAACCCATCCTGACTAATTAGGAGCAGTGGGCAGCCATAGTCTGGTGCCAGGGGACTAACTGCAGTTGTAATGCAAGTAAGGGCTGCAACTAATGATTTTTTTCATTGTCGATTAATTGATTAGTTGTTTGGTCTATAAAATGTAAAAAAGGCGATAAATGTTCATCAGTTTTTCCAAAGCCCAAGATGACATCCTCAAATGTCATGTATTCAGTTTACTGTCATAGAGGAGTGAAGAAACTAGAAAATATTCACATTTAAGAAGCTGGAATCAGAGAATTTTTACGTTTTCTTCATAGAAAATGACTCAAACTGATTAATCAGTTATCAAAATAGCTGGCGATTAATTTAATAGTTGACAACTAATCCATTAATCGATTTATCTTTGCAGCTCTAATACCAGTTCCTATGTCAAGAGCAATTGCAGGGGTTGTTACCAAGCATGCACGGATTATGGTGGGAGGAAACCGGCGGCCACCGGAGAGAACCCATGCGAACATGGAGGGAACATGCAAACTGAGGCAGCAGTGCTAACCACCGAGCCGCCTTATAGTGGGACCTTCAAAATAGCCTACTGTATGAGGAAATACAGTACCGGTTAATACTGTATGAGGTTGTTTTGTCACAGGAGTGCTGCTGGAGACATGTTATCCCTCTGAGTCATTTAGTCAAGTCAAGTCATATTTAGTTATACAGCACATTTAAAACAACATAAGTTGACCCAGAGTGCTTTACAACCAAGGCAGTTGGTTTGAAATCGGTCTCAATAGACAACATTACATAAATAAAAAGTACATAACATACAACAATACAAAATGTTATCCAAAACAACTGACATGATGAAAACAAAGTCAAGTAAAGAAGAAGGAAGTGAGGAGAGGCAATGAAATCAACAATAGATTAAAAAGCAGTATAGAGAAATAAAAGACAAGTCAAGAGGTGAAAAGCAGCTAAAAGCTAAAAGCAAGTGAAAAACAGTGGGTCTTTAAATTAGAATGTAGTATAGAACCTGGGGACATTTTTACGTAAGGGATCTGTACTGCGGTGTCAAACTGAATGACAAACTGAGGACGATGAGAAATGTGTCTGTCTGTCTGTCTGTCTGTGTGTTAAAATGTAGTAAACAGTCAATTAGGAGAAACAGACAGATGACTCCTTTCATGATTGTGGGGACAGAAGCTTCCATTCATGACTGTGCTGTGGTAATGAGGAGGAGAGCTGATGTCTCCGCTTATGAATATGACATTGTTCTCTCTGTTCCCTGGATCTGAGAGAGCTCACTCTATTGGCTGCGATGCTCAGACGGTAATAATCAGGTCCACAATGGGGGGGAAAAAGGAAATGCAATGTTTTGTTTTGAAAGGGGCATAGAGTGCACATTAGTATGGGTGATGGAGCAATTACAAGCCACCATTAAGGCTGTGGAGCAGTCAAAGCACAGCACTTCCTTCGGACAGATATTCTCTGTAACTCTGCAACGTACCGTAATTCAAACCACACTTTTAACATATATGAATCCAGTTTAGTAATATGAAGATTCTCAAAAATGGCTACAGTGATCTGACCATTCATCTGTCTCTCACACATAACACCACAGATGCCAGTAATTGTGTTTTTACGAAGGCTGGATGAGATTCAAACTTTGATACCTTTAAACCTTCCCTAAATTGTACTACAGTGTGCAGGCTCGCCAAATAAATTTGAAATAAAGTTGATCAGGGACTGCAGGGAGAATCCATCTGCTGCTAAATGCTGAGTCGTCTCCTGTCACATTAGGATTTCACTGAGCCTCTTCATAAATGTGCAATGAGTATAAAGCCTCATGACTTTGAGGATTCTTTAAGGTTTCCTCTAGCGCCACCATGAGGTTGACACTTTTAGTCTTTAGTGAAATGTCTCTGCAACTATTGGATGGATTGCAGCGAAATTTGGTCCATAAGTTTATGGTCACTTCAGGATGAGTTGAATTCATTTTGGTGATCCTTCAACGTTTCATGTAGCGTCATCATCAGGTCAAAAATACTTCACTACCATACATACATTCCCATCAGCTTCAGCTGCACTCTAGTGCTGATTAGCTAATGTTAGCATGCTAAACTAAAGTGAACATTGTTAATATTACACCAATGAAATGGCCTCATAATCTGGATTTCAATTGTCCTATTGTTATTAAACTTTCCCAGTATTCCATTAAAACTCACTGTAATTCACCTCCACACCAGTCTGTGCGCTGTTTGCGCCCTGCTGGTTAATCTGCCTCGTCTTTGTCTTTCTCTATCACCCTGCACCTACCCCTACCCCCGCCCTCACTGCTTTGATTTGAAAAATAGTGGAGGGAGATGACTCCTCTGAGAGTTAGAGCAAAAGCTTCCAAAGTATGGGAGTATTTCAGGCCAACTGGTAAAAGAGTTGTCTGTACACTCTGTCAAACTTGCTTATCACGGAATTACAACCACGCACCTAAAAAGGAAACACACAGGAGTTGTTCAAGATGTGCGGAGCGTTTTAATTTTTCTCCTCCATGTCACTACCGGGGCTCCGTAAAGATGCGCCCACAGAAAACGTAAGTATATGATTATTAATGAAACGGTGAGCTACTCTGTATTGTTTATTAACTCTTGAGAAGTACAATGACTGTCTTTTGATGTTAAACAGGCTACTTAGATTTTGGCAGTAATGTTTCAAACCCCACCATGCACGCAAGTTTAAATGCGAGCAGCACAGCTGTGTGCCTGGGTGGCTGCTTTCAGCGCGATTCATTATTAGGCAGAGCTAATAAGTGGGACCAGTGTAAGTTGCTTTATAAAAGTGTATTCTTTTGGTCTTGTAATTTACAGGAAACAGTATGCCGGAGACAAATTGTAGGCGCTACGAACCGGAGCAAGGGTAAGATTTAAAGAATATGCTTTCATTCTGCTGTATAAGGAAATAGATACATTAATAGACGGAACTTAACCGTACATTTTGTTTTCACAGACTAACCTCGCCTCATAACGAGGCCGTGATCTATTTGCTCGGAGCTATGTCTGCAAGTCCAGATTTACATGATGTTGACAATGACGGCATTGTGTGTAAGTAACTTTTCCTGTTTTCTCATTCCTTGTTTAATTTTATTGTGACTTATGTTTTTTATTTTTATTCATACCACTCTCATTTAATTGTTTTCCAGCTGCCTGTAATTACGAGACAGTATGCAGGAGCTTCAGGTAGAAACAACTAGATATTGCATCGCAGGCGGAAGCTGTGAAGACTTCAGCTCAGAGTCCAGCGAGAAGAAGGATTTTATTGCAAATGCTAAATTGCAGAAGGAAAAGAAGATGTCGGCGAAGTTGGTATGTACGACCAGTGAATGAAGAGAGGCCAACGATGGGCGAATTTGTTGCGGTTGTTCGACCGCTGAGGGACTTGGACGAAGAAATGCACTTCAAGTATTTTCAGATGTCGAAAAGTCGATTTGACGATCTTGCTCGTCGTTTAAAACCTTTAATACATCATCAGAGCACACACCGTTGGCCTACTGACGTTGCTGAGAGACTGGCAGTGACTTTGAAGATTTTATCTTCAGGTGCAAGCCAGCAGATCACAGGGTTGAGCTACAAAATGGCTACGAGCACGGTGTCCTCCATAGTATCGGAGGTCTTCAAAGCGCTGTGGACTGCACTGCAGCCCGAATATTTGCTAGACTTCAGACTTTTGGCGACTTTGGAACTTCCCGAACTGCGTTGGAAGCCTCGACGGGAAACACGTTAACGTCAAGGCATCACCACATGCTGGGAGTGACTATTTTAATTACAAAGGGGCTCACTCCATTGTCCATTGTCTAATGGCAACATGTGATGCCAGGTATCGGTTTACCATGGTGGACGTGGGAGGATATGGACGGCAGAGCGATGGTGGCGTTTTCAAAGAGAGTGCATTTGGGTCGATGCTGCTGGGCCACCAGTTGAACCTGCCCCAACCAGCTCAACTTCCTTGGACCGGAGTCCAAATCCCCCACGTTATTGTTGCTGATGGTGCAGCCTGGAGAGTGGCGAAGAATGGTGGCAGACGACACAAACTTTGCCCCCGATAGCCTGATAGCATTGTTAGCTAGCTAGCTTAGTAGCACACACAAAACAGAGGTAAACAATGAACTTATATTTACCTTCGATTCAAAATTCGACTCGGTGCCCCGGTGCTTCACATGGGGTGCCGGCCAGGACAGAAAATGGTATAAAGCAGGCACCTTTTTGCCACCTGGATCACCGCTTCTTGGCGCTAGCTTTTTGCGGAGATGAACAAATTTGTCCCACAGGCTTTTCCACTGCTTCATGCACTCAGCGATGTCCAGTCCAACATTTTGGGAAATTTCTTTCCATGAATTGTTTGCCATCTGGCAATCTTTGTAGTGCGCGGAAGATGAGTTATAAAGGTGATCGTACTTTCGTACTTCTTCTATCAAACGCTCCTCAACTTGATCTATCGTTGTCCTTTCCACGAAACAAATAACTCCGGGCAAAACAATGGCGTATAGAGGGACGGGAAAACCGGAAAAGCTACACACCGGAAATTATGTATTAATCTGACCAATCACAGTCCTTGCGGTCTGCGTCGCCTTGACGTGTAGTTACATTTTTCGAGAGGTGCACCTCAGGCTACGGCGTAGGGTAGCCCTCCGCCGTTGATTCGACGCACAACTATAAAGAGGCCTTTAGATTAGATCAGTTTTGGTCAATGTGACTATTTTTAATTAATTAATACATGTGTTGTGTCCATGCAGTGCATCGCACAGTACTGATTGTCTTTATTGATTGTTTTTACAGCTGCTGGAAGCGAGACAGAGTGTGCTGGATGGATTGTGCGTCCTTTTCGCAGCCAGCAGAAGTACAGGGCAACGCACCACAGACGTCTGCAAAACGGACTGAATTAAGACAGAATGCCGCCAGTTACTTTACCAATTTACCATTTGTTGTGTAGGCTGTGTGTTGTGTGCTAATAAAGCTCTTTTTTTGAATAAACATCACGTTCCTGGCAAATTTTCCTTTCCTCAATAAATTCATGTCCTTGATGGTAATATAGTGTAGTCCATAGCATAGTCTCACTTCCAGCAGCTGTAAAAACAATCAACAAAGACAATCAGTACTACGCGATGCACTGCGTTTGGACACAACACATCTATTAATTCATTAAAAAAAGTCACATTGACCAAAACAGATCTATCTTACCCTCTTTCTTCTCGCTGGACTCTGAGCTGAAGTCTTCACAGCTTCCTCCTGCAATGCAAGATCTGGTTGTTTCTACCTGAAGCTCCTGCTTACTGTCTCGTAATTACAGGCAGCTGGAAAACAATTAAATGAAGGTGGTATGAATAAAAAAACATAAGTCACAGTGAAATTAAACAAGGAATGAGAAAACAGGAAAAGTTAGGAGGAGGAGTCATCTCCCTCCACTATTTTTCAAATCAAAGCAGTGAGGGCGGGGGTATTATATTAGATATATATCTATATATATATATATATAGATATATATATATATAACCAATCAGGAGTGATTTTGCTTGTTTAAAAGTAGCCAGCCAATCCTGAGTGAGGAAATTCAAGCCAGGCCAGACACTCTCTGGCCAGGAGAGGTTTCGCTGCTATTCATATGCTTAATAGAGCCATTAGCACCTCCGCGGGAGCTCTCCACATACGTCATGGTTCGTTTCCGACAATATGTGGCACAGACGAACGCGACGTTCACAGCCTGTAAATTGTCGTTAACTCACTGCCAAAAATTAGGGAGATTTGCGGGCGTTTATGGGGACGAAGATCTCACTTTTCATGCAGTGTTGCTTCATTATGGCATTTAAAAAAAAAAAAAAATCCCACTGATTGGGTTAAGGAGGGCCCTGCAACACTTGTTCTCTTGTTGGATTTCTTCTTCTTCAGTTGGGGATGTTAGCCTGGGTAAACCCTGACGGACAAACCCATTTCCAATGTCCCCAAAATCGAGACACCAATCACAACCGCTGAGGCGGGCTTTACACCAATCACAACCGTTGAGGCGGGCTTTACGCGCCGACGGTAGCGCAGCGACGGCGAGCAGCTTTTTGTTTACATTCAACATGACGGCTACCGAAGAGCAGCGTCACCCGGATCATTGGTCTGATTGGTTGGACTATCCAGTTGCGCCCAGAGGCATTTGAGCGGCGTCCGTTGGTGACGCCCCTTTGGAAATGAACTGTCAATGAATCTTTCCCAGGTCTGGTGTCAACCAGGCTATGGGGATGCATCTCACATTATCAAAAACTAAACTGATCAGCCCAAAGGGGCCCTCTGCATAATGTGTTCACTCATCCATGTGTCACATGCAATATCTGAGACACCAATGCTCTGATTCTTACAAATATTAGATGATATATTTCATCAGAGCATTTCAAATTACACTGTTTGTATCTAAAGGGGAAACCAACAATTACAGCCTAAAAAGCATATTGCTTACTGATGATGGTGACACCGATGTTATCTTTTTACTTACTGTTGCCTTGTTTCTGTAACATATTATGGACCACCCAAAATAAATAGATAATATTTTTTGAAGAAATGTTCCTGTGTTTCGAGCAGTCACAGCTAAAGAGAAATTCAACAAAAAGAGAACCTCGAGTGGATGAGTTTCCGACCAGAAGTCACAACATTAAGACTAAATAACTGCTGATCAATGCGGAGGAGAAAGGCCTCTTTCTGAGAGAGAAGGCTGAATCTCTAATCAATAAATTCAGTTATCGAGCTCCCGCTAATCCACTGCTTGAATTGGAATGAAAAAGGTTCGGGTGCTTTAATCAGCAGCTGCACAGTGTTTGGCTTCTATGAGATGTTTTTGTCTAGTGAGTCGGCTTATCATTACTTTTTTTCGATAACATTTAGAGATATTGAGTTTGGGAGTTGGCCGGCCCATGCCCTCTTTGGACCAGTCCAATCTACTATGTCCACTGTGGTTTGATGGCAGGCCATTCACTTCTATAGAAATCTCTTTATCTGGCAGAGCTCTGTTGCTGCACTTTCCATCTCAGACAACAGGAGGGGAGCAGCTCCTTTCTGTCTCCTCTCTGGGCTTGTTTGGGCAGGTCTGAGCCTGGTAAAATAACCACTGTGTACCTAGAGGCCTCTTTAAGCAGCGGCATGCAGCTTGAAGTAGGCTAATGCAAAAAATGTAAAGTACAGTTATACTACATAGAAGTGAGAGCCAACAGAACACTAATCAATAAAACTTGCATTGCTAATAGAAAAAACAACGTGCTGCTGATGCCATGCTTTACTCTGAGATACGAGTAGAAATGTAAATATAGACTGACATATTGGGACAAGTATACCCTACTTTATTATCAGCATCCCCTGGAATCAGTCGCTCCCTTTCTTGTTGGAGTGCTGTTTGAAAATGCATTTATGCAGACTGAATGCAATATTCTTCCCTTACACAGCAGGATGTAGCTAGACTTGGGGACATTAGAATAGCCCAGTCCTTCCAACTTTCTACTGTATGTTTCTTTTCAGCAGTGCCTCTGTTGCACCCTAATGTTCCTCTAATCTCATTTTGAACAATACACTCGAGCTACCAGCTGGAAAGAACAAACACGTCTTAAAGAAACAACATTAAATACACTTAAGGAGAAATAGAAACTTCCATATGATGTATTCATGCCTGAAATACATTACCTTACAACCAACCATATTGAATTAACGTGCTTTAAAAACTGAAAAAAGCAGGAAATCCTACATTTGAGAAGCTGTAACCAGATAATGGTTGTTGTTTGACTAACCAGATAGTCAACTAATCATTTCAGCGCTACTTTAGATGTTTGTGTGCTGACGTCAACTATGCTTATACAGTATGCTTTCTTGCCGAGAGTGAGATGAGAAGATGAATACTACTATCATTTCAGTTCGCTAAATAGGTATTTATCTGGAGACAGTTAGTTTAGCTTAGCATAAAGACTGGAAACAGGATGAAGCAGGATGAACCCACTAGCTAGGCTGTGTCCAAAGGTTAACAAAATCCTCCTGCCGGTGCCTCTAAAGCTCACTAATTAACACAGTATGTCTTGTTTGTTTAATCCAGACTAAAATCAAGGTGGCTTGGACCAGTTGGCAAGCAACCAGCGGAGACTCCAGAAAGTCACTGGTCCCAACCAAGAAATAGTCTGGCACATAACCCCCCTTTAAAATGGCAAACTGGCTATCAATCAATCCATAAATCTAACTACAGGCAGGGGCGTTGCAAAATATTCTGGGCCCTGTAGAAAGGCTTTCTCAATGGGCCCCTCCCCACATCCACAGCTATTCATTCTAGCATCTTTTTGGGCCCTCCTCACATGAGGGCCCTGGGTACTCAGTCCCCTTTCCATCCCCAGTCCGACACCCCTGACTACAGGCAAGAAAGCAAATGTATTTTCCCGAAATGTTCAACAATTTTTGTAATTCTGTTAAAAACGTTCCTCAGAAGTGCATTGGTATTTATTACAGGGTTGTTGTACCCATGTATATATATATGTATTTTCCAATCTCGTGGTAGTAGTAGTCTTGAGTAAGGCTGGGATATACAGGAAAAGAGAACCTTTACAGAATTGACAGCCGATGCAGGACTTTTTGCCTCCTCTCAAGGTGAGTCATAAGAAAACGTTGATGCTGTTTCCACAGAAGAGAGCTGTTGTCTGACAGGCTGGTGCTGCATGCCTTGCGGGCACCATGTTCTTGAGTTATCAGCGTGACGATAGACCCATCTTAATTACTCTCAGAATACAGCACTATAATCTGTCATTGTCAAGCTGATCAAGACTGTGCACATCAAGCACTAAGGCTCATTCACCCAAACCAGAAGCCTATTGATTACTTCTCATACTTGAGTCATTGCACTGCGGAAAGACATGGGAGGCAATAGAGCTAATGGAAGAGGGAAACTCAAAGTCACATTGTTTACATCTGAGATGACAGGTAAATGTATTTGAAAGGAAATATGGGCTTGATCCATTGGCTCCCAAATAGCAGTCTGTCTGTTGCTAACAAGGAAAGTTAAGCTGCCAAACGATCAACTGGCCCGCAGTTCAGATGTTGAGCTCAATGCACAGCAATTTTTATTTTTTCAAATTCCAATCCATGTTTGTGCACTTAGCATAACTGAACATTTTGATTTGCTGCAACTCTTTCATTTTCATTGATAAAAGGCACCTCTGCAGCACACAGACACACACCTGCTATCATTATGTAGCTGTCAAAGCTGACTTGTGTAGGTGGCTGTTGTGATAACCTGCATATTATATGCATATTATAGATAGTTCCTTTATATTTTTAACAGGAAACGATACAATACTTGAGCTGTCAGATGTCATTTTTTTGTATTGTTTTTGCAGCTGTTTCTCAAACAGTTAGTTTAATTATCCGTTTAGAATTACATCGTGGGAGAACAGTGTCCATCAACAGCACCCTCAAAAAAGTTTTTTCTTTAGTGTGACTGTTTAAAATCTACTTTTCCAGTGTGAACGCAACAGCTGATTAAAATTAGATTAGATTTGAAACACAGCCAGTGATTCTGTATTTCCTGATGTAAAACTTCTAATTGTACCCGTAGATTTTTGTGTCTTTGGTACAATTGTAACATTCACTTCAATCCATTTAAGTCCACATTTTCACGAATCATACAATGCTTGAGGTACAGTATCTATTCATATCCGTGATTAGAAGAGTTTGAGTTATAGATCGAGAATCTGCACTTCACATCCCATTTCAGAATATAGTCCTAATTTATACTTAAATACTTACGTGTTAAAAATATGTGTAAATCAATTAAGGACTTGATTTTTGATTTTTGATAATAGAGCTTTGTTTATATTTTAATCACTGATTTTGCATTTAAAAAGGTGAACAAACAGTTGCAACCAAAGACCCAAAACATATGAAGAGATTTAATTGCATTAACTTTGTATCTTCACTTAACTCATTAACAAAGTGAAAAAATTTAACTTATAACTTTGTATTTAGACTTTACTTCTCTTTCCTGTTTTCCCAACGGGGTCTAATAGGGGTGTTGAAGTTTGTTGAGTCTTCCTTAATGAGCTGTGGGCCGTAATGGAGTCAACAGAGCAGGTTTTTCTTTATAATTATGTTTGTTTTCTTTTGGATCTTCTACTTGGCAGCACTTTATAACTTTCTTATGACAAGTCTTGTACAACTTATATTGTGCAAACTAGTTGTACTGCTAAAAGCACTCCTGATAGATGAATCTCTGTGGCAGACCATTAATGCTATTCATTTGTCAACATAAGCCGATTCCACATGTCAGATTTTCACTCAAAGTTAATTCTTTCATCTGTCTTTGGTTCTTTGTTCCACCAGCATCTCGAAAGAAAAATAGTAGAGCAGTTATATTTGCATATGTAAATATACTCAAAAGTGTACTATTTTTGATGCTGCTTTGTGAAGCTGCTCTGAAGTTCTATGGCTTTTTCTGTGAGCGGCCACACCCATTCACTCTAGAAAACTTTACAATTTTGACACATTATCTTGCTTTTAACTTTTAAAAGATATTGGCAGCTTAACTGACACGATCAGACAAAGACATAGGCTAAATGCTTCCAATTCCACATACATGTTCAACATTTAATTGTTAGGTTACAGCTGAAGACCAACTATATTTATCCCAAAAAAAAAGTCCCTAATTTCTAAACTCCCAGCTAGTTTGAAGTTGCAGTATTATACCATTTTGGCTAACGTGTTACTATATATATGCACTTTGTAGTAGTGAATTCACATAAGCTGCATCAGCATTTTCACGACAAACTCAAATACAACAAATAAGATGTGTGTACGCAACGGCGCTGTTCACCAACTGAATAACAAAGTAGCACCTTCGCGCACTCAGATACACCTGCAGCAGGTTCAGTGACAGCTCTTGAGCAAGAGCGACCTCTGTCTCTATTTGGACAACATTGTAGCTTACAAGCAGAAATTTAAACACCTATTTTGTATACATTTGTCTCTGATTTGCTATTTATTGTTTATTCTTATTAATGCTTAAACTGCCCGTATGCTTTTTCCCTTTCCTTTATTGTGTTATTATATATCTTTTTTTGTGCACGTTATAGGTTTACAAAGTGAAAAAGCCACCCCAAAAGGACTTACCATCTCCAACAGAAAACACTGTTCACAAACCGCTCCAAACAGCTCTATTGTAGTCCAGCCTTTACTTCAGAGACAAACTTATAGAGTTATAATGCTCGCCTAGCTGCTAGCATGGCACTCCTTCATACTCTGCTTCTGACTGGCTAGTAGTCCTTACCTAGCTACTGCACATGTGCAGTAACAGTAACAGAGATGGAACAGAAGTGAGATGTCTCACTCTGTAGCTAAAACAGAGAGCTCAACACACAGGGTGAAAAGAGGAGCTGCAGCAATGTGCAGTACAACAAAAATATGGTGTTTTTTGAAAATTAAACCATGTAAACCTATTCTGATATAACCTCTAAATACAATTATGAACTTGAAAATGAGCATAATATGAACACTTGTATGTAAGTATGCACCCAATCACCAAGGCAAATTCCATGTAGTTCCACTACTGTGGCCATAAACTGCGTTCTGATTCTGAAATACATCCTTTAGTGTGCACCCAATCTGAAGGAAACAACTAAAGTTCATTCCTCACAAATAGGTACTTTGAGTACTCCACGCTCTTTTCTGCAATCAGGTCTCGTTCAGTTTTGAGAGTCCATGATGCTCTCATAACTTTAATTGGTCATTGTAAAAGTCTGCGCCCTCTCTAAAACATTTTCAATTGGTTTTCTGCTCTCCTCCGAGGCAGAACACATGCCGGCACTCATTAGAACAGAGCTACCATTTTACCTATCTTCTTTTAATGTGCCTTGATGTTACAGCACAATATTGATGCCGTTTAAGGACAAGGCGGTTTAACTGGTGAAATGTATGGACACAGCGGCTCAATGCTGAACCTTTATGCACTGAGACTGAACTGTGCTCCGTCTCTCATGTTGTATAGATTTTATTTTTCTTGTAAGCCTCAATGGTGTTCACATAAATAAAGCTCCTTCTCTTGGGAGAATTTAATGGAATGGCAGCAGTTGCATGTATGTCACCAGCATTTCCTTGTGTAAAGTCTGAGAGCTCTATTTTCATGCGGTCGCAGGACATAAAGCACAACTTGGCACTCTTATTTCGGTGAGGTGCAGCGATTTATAAACAGTATCATTATTTTGTGATTTATAAACAGGATAATTACTGGAATTGTCAGTTTACGCACCCATAAACTCTGTTTTATTCCCAGTTTGGCTGCAGTGATTAAGTTTCAACCAACTCTAACCGAATAGCCCTAATAATAATTCAAGTGAAAAAAAAGGAAAGACAAACTAAACAATATAAATATATATTTTTTTAAATGCACTTTTCAACTCAGAGAAAACATGGTGACCTCTGGCCTTTCCAACTTGAATTTAAAAGAGGCTTTGGCAGTTAAATTTTTGCTGGCTATATATTTAAACTCCTTCACTTCCTGGACAAGTTTCCTCTTGGGAGAAACTCTTGCGAACTCACACATTACCGAACTGTACGTCACCGTGGTGAGAGCTCTGCTTTTAAAAGAGAGGAGAGTGGCTGATGTGATTGGCCCTGATTGTTTCTAGCTTCTAACACTCTCACTGATAATAGCTTCTGTCAGTAATTCCACCCTGTTTCCTGGACCACAAGCCTGCAGTCATCAGTTTTGGATTCAAATATTGTTATATTCTGATTGGTGCATGGAAATATATGATATCACTTTTTTTCTAACTGAACCCCGCCCATAACTTAAAATAATGTTTCCAAAATCGTTTCAGTGGTTCATCAACTCGTAACAGGGTGAACGGCACTTCTGCATTCGCTTTGCGGCCCTCTATCGGCTATAACCGCACTATGCAAGTTTGCCAGATCGGGTAGCGGATCTGTAGTTCGAATGACAGCGGTAATGGACAATTCCGCTTCCAACCTGTAGGGGGACCGAAGAGGAAAAGTGCTTTGGTGTTCCTTTAACTCACCAAATGGAAAGTTGTGTTTTGTCAGCATAACTCAAACTTAGCTCTGTACAGGAAAACCTCTGAGGAGGACAGAGCTGCTCCAGCCTAAAAACAGATATCAATAAATGTAAACAGCCCTGGCCTAGGGATGTCATTAAAAAAAGAATAGAATGTCTAGACCTCATAAAACCAAAACATATTGCTATTTCGAAGCAGCAGGAGTTATTGCCTGTGAGCACTAAGATGACATCCGTCAATTTAGGGTTTTATTGGAAAATGTAGATAGGCTGCTTGGGAGATGTAAATGATTTACTTAGCATAAAGTTTTGCTTGAACAGGCAGGGAGATAGTGTAGTTAGCGAGGGCAGGGAAGTCTGCGTGTGACAAAGGCGGTATTGAAGCAAAAGCGGATTTCCTAAGCCTGAGAGAACCGTGATCTGTGCACGAATAAATGGGTTGGACCCGCACAACGTGGTTTATTCTGCTTCAAATATCAGTAGACTTAGGGGTTGTCAAATGGCATACATGTGTAATAGGGTTGTTGTACATGATTTCATTTGTGTCACTTGTACCCAAATGTCATATCTTCTGAGGTTTGCGCTGATTGTTTCTCACTGTGTGCACAAATTGCTGTTTCATTCTCTCTGCCTTTTGTATACTGTACGTTCAGGCCAATTTAACGGAACCTCTTCACATTTAAAGCTCTTCTCATTGAATTTCTAATGACATGACGGCAAATCAAAACGTTGTCATAAAATCAGTTTATAGGACAGATCTCAGAGAGCAGACAAATCACTATTAACGTCATTGCCTGTCAGTGCAATATGACAATATGCGATATGTGGGGTGACAGCCACCTGAATAAATGAAATTAACATGGAAAAGAAACGATTTATATTTGGTGCATGTAAACTTCCACGCCGCATTTCTGAAATGCTACGGCTTCAAAGTACAGAGCATTTGCATGCCGTTGTGTATCACTCTGACACGTTGGCCTCATCTTTCAGTAAATCTCAAATCTACATTTATTCAAATGTGTTCAGTGCGGTGAAGGATGACACTGCATAATCCATCAAAATGTTCCATTTGAAGAGAAGGGCTGGAATTATTTGAATCATCAGAAAGCAGCCTTGCTTGTGGTGAAGCGATAGAAGCTTTTGAAAGTTTTAACCCGGGGAATAAAAGAAAAGTCTTAAAGTCTATTGATATAAATGGAAGTCTTCTCTCTCTGTCTTTCTCTTTTCTACTCCTGTGTTTCTACACAACATAAAAGGTGTAGTTGAGATATAATAGAGGGTTTAGACTGTGATAAGGCGTTAAGAAGTGAACATTGTAATGGTTTTGGCTTCGATTGCGTTGTTTTCGTGAAAGGAGTTGGAGGAAAATCCTAATGATTTAGTATGAGCACCCTCATTACTTGCCACATCTGGCCTGAGAACTTTTTTTTATTTTTTATTTCTGTAAACAGAACGTCTCTGGTGCTGATGAGTCACCTCCACACTAATAATTAAGTCCTTTCACACTTTTACGTGAAAGGCCGAAATTGCTTGCAACAAAGAGGTGATGGCCTTCGACAGTTTTCAATTTCCTCACCTTTCATAAATACAGAAAATTCCAGTTCATGTATTTTCATGTGCAAGGTCTTTCTGACTTAATGTCTGTGTGCTTTCTCAAAACTGTGAGCTTTTCTCTTTGTTGCACAAGTAAGTAAACATAGGTTTAGATTAGGGCTGTCAGCATTAACGCGTTAATCGCGATGCGATTAAGGGCCGAGCATAATGCGTTAATTTTTTTTAATCGTATTAATCGCATGCCGGCATTTATTAATTTATTTTCACTTCACTCGGCTTTGCGTCGTGCCTAACAGGCTACTATTTTGCCGTACTTCCTCGTAACACATCCTGCTGCTGCAGGAATAGCAACGTGGATTTCGGTGCCTCATTCTGGTGCCACTGATATGCCTGCACTTCTCTCTGATGCTCTGAAACAGACGTTACAGGAAACAGAAACATCGCTGCACATGACGCTAGTTAACACTACACTCGACAGCAGCTAACGTTAGCCTACCGCTAGCTAGTAGCTGGATTAAACCATGGATTAAACACGGTTACAATGCTGACAGCTAACGCTAAACGGTGTAAAGTGTGTCTGTATTTCACTGTAGAGGATTCCGACACCGGGATGTAGCAGCTGCTGTAAAACACAGATGGTGCGTTCAATGAAACTGGTAATTTACAGCCTTGTGGTGCATTCAAAGTTGTTGTTAAATTCAAATGTGTGACTAGATTAAATATATAATAAACAAATACAAATCTTAAAATCAAGTTCATAAAGTCACTTTCTTTGCATTCATTTGATTCCCAATCAAGATACACTGGTAAGAATGGCTTTCCATTGTTAATATGTACTTAAAAACAGTTTTAAAATGCAAAATAATAGAATTTTAATGATGTGATAAAACATGTGATTAAACGCGATTAACTATAGAAATTCAACGATTAATCGCGATTAAGAAAATTTAATCGTTTGACAGCCCTAGTTAATATTATCTTTTGATTTACAAAGACGTATCAATGTGGACATAAAGGTAAAGCTGGCTACTATTGTTACTTGTCTTTAGTTGTTAATTACTTCCATATCTTCCATATGTTGTGTATTCAATTCTAGAGGTGGTTTAAATGCCCTTGTTGTACCATAAAGTGTGGAAACTGTACTTTGTCCACTCTTCATTTGTCACATTGGAACAAGATGCGAGATGAATATTGGCGAGAAGTCTTTTCAATGACTTCAGTCAAGGTTGCAGTTCAGTCCAATGTATTATGTGATGCTTTTGTTTACACAGATCTCGGCTGCACACTACATGTGTGTATGGGGCAGCTGGGAAGTAGTTTTCTCTCTCCTTTGTCCAATCTCAAGGTTGGAATGTGTGAAAGAAAATGAATTAAGCAGCATTTTACTTTGCCTCAGTTAAGGTCAAAACTGTACCCTTAATCTCAGTCACACTTCTGTGGTGTTATATATTAAAAAAATGGATTATGTTGCAAACAATTACCAATTTTTACTAGTATGCCACAAGTTTTCTTTTTTTTACCATAGTACAACCTTCTGTTTTTATTATGAGTTGACAAACAGCAGGCGTCCTCACACCAAATCCAACTGGACTTAACCTAATCAAGCAAACATACTATTTAATTTAGTCTAGTCTTACTCATCCAGCATTCTGTCAAATATCAATTGTATTTATTAGTTAGGACAGGAAGAAAATATTTGCCTCATGTTGATTATGATAGTATACCACTTTCATTTCTGTTAACTTAGCTTAGCATAAAGCCTAGAAACAGGGGGAAACAGCTAGCCTGGCTCCGTCCAGCACATCTAAAGCACCTCACTACATAACATGTTATGTCACGCTTCTGCTTGTTTAATCCGTACAACAACCCGAGTTTAAAAAAGTCACAAGATCTTTTCGGGGTACAGAGCCATCCCTCCCAGGGTCCTTGCTAACAATATTATACTGTAGGTTGATTTCCAAAGACTCCAAATATGACACATAAGACCGTTCTATATGCTGCCGCACGGTGGCGGATAAATCATGTCACCATAATCATGTAAAGGGTGCAGTTTAAAACATGTAGTAAACGTTGTGAAACAGGAACTAGGCAACAACAGTGGAATTAGTTAGGGTTAGGAAAACATCAGGGATTGGCTTAAAATGAGTAAAACTACTAAAATGAGGACGTAACGTGATGTCAAGGACGTCAATGTGTCAAGGACTAAGGCCCGTAAAACACGGTTAATATCAAAATGACAGTTGACTTTCGGTTTCTCACGGGTCATCACCCCCCACGGTCTCCAGAGTAAAAGTCCTGTGTTGGTTTGACCCATCCACCCCAATCTGCCTCCTTACACGCAATTTGGCGCTCTTATACTTTGTCACCTCTCTTCCTCGTTTGCTCTCGCGATGATTACTACAGCCATGTCAGTTTGCTGTCTAACAAGAAATGAAAATTGGGTAACACTTTACTTGATGGTAAGAGTGACATGACACTGTCATGAACACATGACACTGTCATGACACATGAACCCTAAACCCAACTCTAACCATAACTTGTCATGACAAAAACCGAATGACACTTAATAAAAATTGTTTGGTTAGGACGCTCTGCTATGTTCGAGATATCATTATCTGGAATCGAAGTCAAGAAAACTGTTTGTCTGCAAAATTTGAAAGCGTAGGTTCCAAGGAGTATTACATCAGTAGGCTATAAGCTGTAGGTGGGTGATTTCAACATATTGACCTAGGGAAACATACATTGATCATCTGACCTAGGGAAAAAAAACAATGCTGAGCACATAAAACCCTTTGAAAGGTTGCCTTAATGTGTCATATTAAGAGGATATTGAGCTGGGGAACATAGGACTCTGAAAATACAGATAAGCTCCCGCCAGTAACTACATTCAATAAAAACTATCTAGCATCTAACCTCAATCAGGATGGGCAGATATGAAATAGATTTTTTTTTTTTTTATAAGGAGTAGACAGAAATGACAATACAATTACAATAAGTAGAAATCAAATGACAAAAATTAGTTAAATAAGGTGCAAACTTATGAAGAATATGGAATAAAGATTACCACACCCTCTTATGTAATCATTCTGCAGAAAGTTCAGTCTGGAGATGGTATTTAAAAACAAAAAGTATGAAGAGCAGTATTTTAGTCCTTCATACCCACAGTAAACATCACTCCTGCAGAATAAAGAGACACTTGTTGTCTCTTTGACTTGATAACTTGTTGATTAGCAGCAGTTAGATGAAAAGAGAGCGGAGGGAACTTTCATGGTTACTTGGATGACACATTGAGCCCATGGCTGACGAAGTGTTAAATGACAGTTGGCGGGGCCCTCGGGGAAGCACCTGTCAGTCAAAAGATATTGTGAGTGTAAGTGACATTATTAGGAAAATGCTGTCACCTCGTGCGTATGCAACGCCTAAAGTTTGAAATGATATACAGGTATTCATACTAAACAAACTATTAGCGTGACAGTAGACATGTTTTGTCCAGTGACCATGCAAAATGATGTTTAATAATTCCCCCGACACACAAGCAGACAAACCGTCTGCTTGTTTGTGTTTGTCACCAGCCATCGCTCTTTGTGTTGAGTAGGTCACCTCCGAATATTCATCACCTCTTATGTCATCAACGCTGGCGCAATTTGCGGCAAAACATCTCACTCTTCACATGGCGGCCGCGCATTTCCAACCGGGGCCAGCTCAGCCATCAGGCATCCACGATGGCATAATTATGGAGTATTAAACCGTCACGATGACACATCAGTCAGACAATATATGCAAAAGGCCTACTTGGTTTACCCTTACTCTTGTCAGAATGGCCTGAAAAATGGAGATTTGTTTGCTGGTGGATCATAATTACGATTGGTATTTATGAGACCCATCAAGCCTTCAAGAGGAGCTGCATCTGAAGGTGACTCTGGGATGCATCACATCACGGTCACAGGGAAACAAGGCTTTCAGACAAGCTGTCTCCTTTCACCGAGCCTTTTAAATCATCATCACTCTGGCCAGCTGTATGATAGTTCACATGATATATCATCTGTTAGAGCTGCAGCATACGCACCGCCAGCAGACAGTGACAATGAGTCTGGCAGCGAGCCGTTGCTCCTTTCAACCGCCGCAGTCGTTTGATGCTTTCTGTTTCCCGTTATTATGCTATCGCTTCCATGCTGTTGTTTTAAGCGTCACTTAAACTGCCAGTTGTGTTTATGGGGATGTTTCTTTAGGTGTTTCTTCTTTTTTTTTTTGTCCCACGTGTTGTTTCGGTTGAATTTTTTTCATTTCGTCAATCAGCTCGAAGCAGTTTGTTAGACTGAAGATTCTGACAGCGGCGTGGTTCTGCTGTCCGTCAAAATGTTGTTCAGCTGTCGACATTTATACAGGCTGAGTAAACTGGCTATTGGTCATACTTAAGTTAAAGGAAAAAAATCCAACCTGGGCCTTATTTTTGTAGTTGTTTTGTAGAGGGTTAATTTAAAAATCTTTCCCGATACAATTAGCCTACTAATTACCTACTAAAAAATGTAGTCAGTAACCTAATCTAATCAACACAATATTAAAGTAACATAGCTTAAAAATTTACGTTTGTAATTATGCTAAAATCTACAAATTTCTGTTTGAATGAATGATTCTAAGCAGGCTGTATTATTTTTGTTGTTGCATGAATTTGTCATGTTGTGCTACATGTCAATATTGGATAATGTCCTTAAATTAAACTGTATCTGTGGCAACTTGTCAGACAAATACAACCACAACTAGAGCCATTACAGTTAAAGACAGACATGAAACAGCAAAGTGCTCCACAACAACATTCCCAGAATCAGGAGAGTGATAGTGACAGTGATTCCAACATGGACGTTTCGGATGCAGTATTTTTCACCCGTAAATATAAGCGGTTTGGATCAGAGATCATCAATAGGGGATCCGTGACGACCCTTGGGGGTCCCCAGAGTTAGTGCAGGGGGGGCCGCCAAATTATGTAAAAAAAATATTTTTCAAAAATTTAAATGTCTGAAAATATACAATATTATGAATCCAGTATATTATAGCAAATATAAATTGGCCTCTTTGTGAATAAAAAAAATAAATAATAATTCACACATTGAAGAAGAGCTTACTATACTATAGGTACGATAGCCACTATGGTAATCATACAGTTCAGTTTAAGGAGTCACTGTGCCTTCCACATATATGTTGTGATGTATAAATAATATATTAATCCATTTATTTGCATCCATCCAACCTGGTTTAACATGCAACTTAATTTTTATACAATATATGTTCAGCAGTAGGGCGTCCCTGCTCTATCTCTCTTTCAGCTAAGGGGTCCTCGGCCTAAAAAACGTTGAGACCCTGCTTTAGACTGATTCAACTGGCAAGTCTCAAAGCAGTGAACTCCTTTGTAATTTAAAGTTGTGTTTAGCATTGTGTCCACATATTTCAACATTTAATCTGCTAATTTTAATATAACCGATCAGGTCTGACCAAAACCTGAATTGTTATCAGAGTTTATTTTAAAGGACAGTTCTGGTGGTATTCTATGTTTTTCTTATCGCCAACAATTCCCATGAGAAGACGAAAACCAACAATGTATCCAAAGCCTGATATACTGTAGCACTATTATAGAGCTCCATTGTTGTCCAAAAACAAAAAAACTAGTAAAAACACATCAATCTGCTGGAAATAGTCACTTGAGGACCAAATGTGTGTTAATCCACAATTGGATTGTATAGAGAGCCACAGACAGGGTAGGGAAGTCGGACATTAAAAGACTGAATAATACATAAGTGTTTTTTGGTCTTTTGTATGACCAGCCTTATACTTTGAGGTAGTATTCAGATGAATCTGTTTATAGAACAGTTGTCATCCCGACACTGAGTATAAAAGTAAGAATAAACCAATTAACAGAATGTTTATTTTAACATGAGGTGTTGCTGACTAAAGGAATCCCATTCTGCGAAAAACAAACTCCAATTGAAGGTATCGTTGCCAGCTTCTAACACAGGCAACAGAAATGATTGTCTCAGTAGTAACAGTGGATCTCAATTGTAACAGCAAAGAACTGTGATCGAACACCTCAACAACACCTTGTTTCTCATCCTTGTGATGAGTGTGAATTTAGCCAGGTTATTCGAAGCAAGTTATGACATCTACATGATAACTACTACCAGGACAGCAGGATCGCCAGTTTATTTAAAAGTAGCTGCTGTGTCCACGCAGGGATGTCCTCGTTTGTTTTTCCTTTACCCTATTCCTTTGTTTCCTTCCTCACTCCTCTTTATGTGCCACAGCCACTTATTGCAGTTAGAGGGCAGGTGTGTCTGGCCTCAGCTGGCCATTATCTTGGCCCAGATTGTCCTTGGACCCCCATGTCTGTCTCATAACCTCAGCTGCAGCTGCCCCGTGACATCACCGGCTATTCTTAAAGCTTTTTCTCAACCAATGATTAATCCACTTTCGTCTGATTCAGATATGATTAAAGGCAAAGCATCAAAGCATTTTATGGAGGTAATTACTCACTCATTAGCCATATGTTTGACAAGTATGCCCTCCTGGCATTGGCAGCGTCTCAATTAATCATAAACAGAGATCTGACAAAAGGCGATGATGAAATGATGAAATATATATCGCGACTCAGAATCAGATTATATTATTGATGGATTACACAGCGAGCCGTCATAAAATAGCCTACTCTTTACTTGATGTATGACTGCCGAGAATATAATTTGGGTCATCTTTTGCCGCCACCATATTTCTTCACAGACCAGGTAGCAGTCATCATTATCAGTCTGACCTGCTCGGGGGGATCTTTCTGCCCCCATTCAAACACCCACATGTCAACACATATGGCTCGTTATAGCCGAAACAATCTAAACAAATGATCTCACCGGCCACATAAACATGTTTTCCTCCACATGATACAAAGATGATACCCCACTCCCACCGCCGAAGCAGCCACCCACTCTCCGTCTCCATGTCTTGCTGGGCGATCTCCCCAGGCTGTGAGGACAGGACAGGACAGGAGAGGATAAATTACAGCCACAGAGCCGCGGCTATCTCTCATGCTTTCATTTGCACCAGCAATTAATCAGCCATCACTGGAGAGCCCTTCCATGTCAGGCCGAGGTTTTTATTAGGGATGTCCTTTGTGGGGTTTAATGAGACTTATGTCTTCCTTGAGTATTTCATTTGCTACACATAGCCTGGTTGCTTGTAACCTTGAGGTGAGGAGCTGTCCCCCCCCCCTCAACAACAGTAAAGCTTGGCGGCACAGCTTTGTTACTCACCTCTCAATGATCTTGACTTGATTCACTCTTTCATCCACTGCCTCCC
Source organism: Sander lucioperca (assembly GCF_008315115.2). Classification (NCBI taxonomy): domain Eukaryota; kingdom Metazoa; phylum Chordata; class Actinopteri; order Perciformes; family Percidae; genus Sander; species Sander lucioperca. The sequence goes on along the minus strand of NC_050177.1, from coordinate 8,885,826 downwards.
TCGCTGTTGCAAACCCTCCTGTCTTGCAGTTATCTAATTTTAGATGCAATTAGGCCTGATTTGTTTTGTTCAATCTGACATTCCTCCTCACTCTGGTTTTTGAAATGCAGCGCTAAGTGAGTTATTGAAAATGTGGCAAATTTCTTTGAAATGCAGAAGTCGACAATCTGACTAACTGCTTTTGTCACGATTTAAATAAAAATGTGTAGGGCATGATCAGTCGAATACAACACATGGGCTGCCTGGATGTTTGTTATTATTAGTGTGAGCATAGTCTCACATTGCCAGACCTTCCTGTACAGCGCTGCAGAGGAGGGTCTGGCGAGTTTAGAACCAATCACAATCGCCCTGGGCGGTGCTAAGCGCTGAGCGGAGCCACGGTGCCGCTCCAAAATTGCCTCGGGAAGGAACATGTTTTGGTGGAACGTGTACGTTCAGAAGTTTAGTCGTGCAACAGAAAACTCAGATTGGACAGATAGTCTAGCTAGCTGTCTGGATTTACCCTGCAGAGATCTGAGGAGCAGTTAACCGTAGTCCTCATAAATCCACCGGAGTTTAGAATGCCAACACAAAGAAAGCGGAAGGTGACGGACATCTGAAAAGGACATCCGGCGGAATTTTCGGCAGAACGAGAGCAATCCCGGAAGTGGAACATCGTGCATGTAGAGTTGGAGCAGAGAGATTTTTTGTTTTTCATGGATGGGCTGAAAAAGTGATATACGTATTTCCATGCACCAATCAGGATTTAGCAACATTTGAACAGTTGTTAGGAAACTACACCCACACAGTCCTGATGAAGCAAAGCCTTTTGAAGCATTACACATGTTAAAGAGATTTAAAACCACGTTTCCGGGGACTTTACTACCCTGATTTTGGAAATACCACCCCAGAGAGTCCTCAGAGAGTTTCTGACCATATGGATGAAAAATACTCCTTCAGTTTCCACTTTAAAAAAAACAACAAAAAACTAATTTCCCAAGTTGTGCCTCTTTCTCTAAATCTATTCAAAGCAACCTGATCTCACAGAATTCCGTGAAATGAACACGGCTTAACTCAAAATCTGTGGCAGTTTCACGGAATCGCAAAAAAATTCCGTGATGGGTCCACGGAAGAATTCCGTGATATGAACATGGCGCCTTAAAGGAGAATTCCCATGTGCAATGATTCCTTCTGAGGAAATACAGCGAATCTGACTGCAGTAGATGTGACAGAAAGGCATAAAAGTTGTGTTAATCCAGCCAGTGCACATACCTCTGTTTATTTCCTGTTTTTCGGTCAAGTCCACACTCGATTGTCGAACTCATACAATCCAATATTCCAGTCAAATTTGCTGTGTTCCCTCAGAAGGAATCACTGCACATGGGTAGGCACTTGTAATGACATTTCGAGCATGTTTAGAGGCTAAAAACATGTTTAAAACTTGCCCCGTTTAAGCCTGTTGGGTGCTAACGCTAGCAGAGGGATAACTCGGTGTAGGCAGCACTGATTGTTTTAGTTTTTCTTGCTACTGACAGCACTCCAAATTTCCAAACAACAGAGCTACGTGTTGAAATCGACCGGAATTCTCCTTTAAGTTAAGGAAAAGGTCATGGGTGGGCTTACGTTTCCATGACACACGGGACAACAACGGGACGGTTGGGTTTAGGAAAAGAAGAAGGGGATGGTTACGGTTGGGTTTAGGAAACATGACACGCGGGACATGATCCCCGGGTCTCCTGGGTGAAAGTCCTGTGTTTGACCCATTCACCACCCCAACCAACCTCCCTACGCGGATTTTCGTGCTTTCATACTACTTGCTACCGTAGTCACTCCTAATGCTACGTCATCTTCTCATTGACTTTACATTGGCATTGTTTTCCGTGGTGGCCACACGGAATTTTCACACATTCCGTGCCACCACCACGTAATGCGCTGTTACCAGTTTGTGATCATTTCACGTAATTCTGTGAGACCAGGCTGATTCAAAGATAGTAGCCAGAAATTACGTATTTCCTAGCAAAATGTGTATAACGTGAACCAAAAATAAACCTTTTGTCATCAGTTGTATTATATAAATGTTTCCTTCCGATATTTTATATAACATGTTATTTTTTTGCATGGGTTTTACAAAAACAGCAAGAACATATGTAATTTCTGGCTACGTAGTAAATTCAGTCGCAAAAATAATTTTCTCTGTGCAACAGATGGAATATTTTTTCATCCAGATGGTTTGAGGATTTTGGAAATTGTTTTTAAATGACCATATGGGCTTTTTCAAAGATCTCAAGGTATTTATTTTCAGAAAATTGGCCGCTTATCTCTGTGACTTGAATATGATGGTAATACATGAGAGCCACAAACTAGAGCTGTAGCAGCAATGTAGAGCTGCTAGTATAGTATAGTAAGAAATACATTTTGGATAAATTACTCTTTGTAGTTTAATTACAAACCAGTGCTAAGTTGCAGAATTGCCACTGTATATTTTCTGAAGAAAATACAGGGCAACAAATGAAAAATTTTCCTCAATTTTGGGCTATTTCCTTCTTTTATCCTTGTGCAGTTGATTTTGAAGCTGGCTGCACAGTTTTGTGTGTGCCCAAACAGTACTGGCTACAATCACAGTAAAAATACTCGGAGTGGGCGTCACCCAGTTAACCCATAACCACAGCAAGGCAGCAAGTAAGAGGACATGGAGGCCATCTGGAAGCATTTTTACAGTATGGTATGGCAGTTTGCCCATGTGTGCTACAGGAAGGGTCGTATGACGGTCATGAAGAGAGTCTCTGGAGGACGCAGACATGAATATTCTCAGTCCAATTTTCTGGGTCAGACGTAAGCTCGACCAAAGTACACGACCTGATCACATCTGGCACCAGTTTGTGCAGCGTGAATGATCAAACTACTGTATATGACCTTTAAAAACTTTAAAATGATATCTTAGCAGTTCTGAAAGCTGCATTTGCAATATGTGATGAAACCATTTGGGGGAAGAGGTTTGTTGAAATCACAGTGACTTTTTTTCTTTTCTTTTTACCAAAGACACCATATGCTAATAAGTAGGACACATTACTGGGCTGCTACAAAGTTCTGAAAGGGGTATCAAGATCTGAACTGAAACTATAGTGAACATTATTATTACGTCAATCAAAGAGAAACAATCAGTAGTAATGGTCAATAACATAAAGGTTATTTTGAACATGGGGTGTATTTTCTCAAACACTGATTGTGAGGTAATTGTACTGTATTTTTAGTTGAGCGTTTCCATTTCATGCAGCTTTACACTTCACTACATTTCAGAGGGAAATATTGTACTTTTTATATCTTATTTTGAACTGCATCATCAGTACTGTAAATCATGAAAAAAGATACGGACTATTACCAAACACAACCTCCCATTACAACGCAAACACAGCAACAAGAAGGTACCAACCAAACTACAAAGTGGTTTTCTTAGAAATAAAGCAAAACAAGAAAATAGAGACAATGCTGAGAGAAAGTATAAGCACAACTCCCACATGGAAATCCATATCAATGTGCTTCCTCCCCATCCTTTCACTTACACAGTTATAAAAGAAATATACAGTACATGCCCTTTACTTGATGAAATACTTGTTATACATCCTGTATACATTCTTTCATATGCAGCAACTTTTCTCAACTGTCACTCAGTCCTTTCAGGAGTCTTCCAGTTCCTGAGAATAATTTGACATCCAATCATTATGCATGCCTGGGGCTGACTCCTTCCGTGATTGTGGAAAAAGCAAATAACAATATTGTACTTCTGATTTTACCTCTTTTATCTGACAGCTGTATCTGACTATTTACTGTACCATCAGCCTCTAAAATGTATTGATTTGTTACAGACTAAACTGTAGTAACAGTATATAACATCTCCACCTCTACAACCACAACACAATGCTTATACTGTATAACATTCTACATTTTTACTTTTGACACCTTCAGTACATTTTGCTGATATTTTCTGTTCCTTAACTTACCTTTACTTATCTAACTATTCATCCACCACTGATTTTCAAAAGCTTTTGATTCCAGTTTTTATTCCTTTTCTGTTTGATTGGAGTTGCCTTAAATACTGTACATGCTGCAAATGAACGGAGAAGATGTGGCCCTTTAGGCCACACACATAAACAAATGTATGTAATTATGTCCATTATTTTGAACAATATGAATATTGTAATAATCCACACACACACACACACACACACACACACACACACACACACACACACACACACACACAATAGAGTCCATTTCTCGCTGACCACACAGCGATGGCCAGCTGTGTTTCCCATTTGACAGCCAGGTGGTTCAGACTTTGGAGAGCAGCAGTTTCGGTTAATTAAGGTTACCCATTTGGAGCTTGTCAATGGCTAATTTGCAGATGAAAAAGAGTCAAAAACTTGTCTTACTTCAGCAGCCTAAGCATTGTTTTTTGTCTTGCCTAATGGCTGGGGCCTGTCAAGTGGAACAGGATTGAGCAGTGAATGCAGCCCAGTCTTCAGATGCATATATGGATGAAGTTTACTCTGAGAACTGCAGGAGCCCAAAATCAATATTGAACTTAGACAAGCTATTTACTGTACTTTGATAATGTTTGACAGAGGCTGATCCAGCTTCCAGTGTGTGGGTAGAGTATGAGAAAATCACTGACCAAAGTATGTCATTTAGAGACTACGGTCCTCGAGCTGCAATATCACTACCGGCCAGAAGTTTGGGGTCACTTAGAAATTTCCATTCCACTCCGTTACAGACAGAATACCAGCTGAGATCAGTTGCATTGTTTTTTTAACCAGGGCAGCAGTTTTCAGATTACATTATGTGCTTACATAATTGCAAAAGTGTTCTCGACTGTTGCAGAAAGAAGTGGCTGATCTTTAATGCAATATCTACATTGCCCATTATCAGCAACCAACCACTCATCCAATGTTCCAAAGGCACTAATCTGATATCATTTCAAAAGGCTAACTGAGAAAACATTGAAGAACCCTTTTGCAATTATGTAAGCACATAATGTAATCTGAAAACTGCTGCCCTGGTTAAAAAAAACAACAATGCAACTGATCTCAGTTGGTATTCTGTCTGTAATGGAATGGAATGGAAATTTCTAAGTGACCCCAAACTTTTGACCGGTAGAGTGTGTGTGTGTGTGTGTGTGTGTGTGTGTGTGTGTGTGTGTGTGTGTATATATATATATATTAGTCGATCGAAAGAAAATTAATACGCAATTTTGATTATCAATTAATTGTTAATTAAGTTGTTTAAGCAAAACAGCCAAACACTCTCTGAATTGATGCTTTTCATTGTCATATATGTCATATATTCTTGCGCTGTGGAATTTCTATTTACTGGTGATTGACAATAATATAACAGTATAATATAGCTTAGTTGTATAAAATATGTCTTTACAGAGTTGTTTACACATTAATAAACACTTATTATACATTATAGTGTGTTATAAGTTATTGTCTACATAATGCTTAAAATGCCAATATACCCCATATTGGCATTTTTAAAGCAAATTTTAATATTTAAAAATGGGATTTAAAAAAACAACAACACTCCTTCAATCAATTTTATTGCTTACTGGGGAATGATATTTAAAGAGAGAGATTTTTTTTTTTTTTGGGGGGGGGGGGGGAATTTTAGGCCTTTATTTCCAACAGGACAGTTTAGACATGAAAGGGGAGAGAGAGGGGGAATGACATGCAGCAACGGGCTGCAGGTCAGAGTCGAACCCACGGCGAGGACTAAGCCTCTCCACATGGCCGCGCGCTCCACCAGGCAAGTTTACCCAGGCGTCCTGGGGAATGATATTTAAAATAAGAAAATATGCAGCTCCTCAGATAGAAACCAATAGACCTACACAATTCTCTCCATAGGTCCGAAACCACAGAATATAATATATTCACATTATTAAATCTTTAATATTAAATCTGGCGCTGACTGGAGTACCTTTGTGAACCCATAGAAGAATTTATATTCCCACGCAAGCCTTATATTCTGTGATATTTATTGTTATGAACCAGTTAAAATATAACCTTACCCCTGGAGACTGTACTGAGATGCACACACACACACACACACACACACACACACACACACACACACACACACACACACACACACACACACACACACACATTTCACAATTAATTATCTATGGAGAAGTGCCATATTACTGGTGCCTGCATGAGGATAATACAAATCATGTTAATACATAGATTAACAGGCCTGGATCTAGTAAAACTTATATGGGGGGGAACTAAATAAATAAGTTGAAAATCAAATGATGATTTTAGACTTACCAGGACTGTGAGTTTTTAGCCTGCGGAAAATCTGGCAAAAAATGAGCTGCGGCCTTTTTTTTCTTCTGCATTTTTAACCCAATTAATTTGTAGTTTGAGGTGTGACAGCGGTACGTAGCACAAATGGAGGAGCAGAATAATCAAATGACTCCATCCCTCCCTGGGATTTAATAAACCAGAAAGTGCTAATTTCACCTTTGATTGCGTGCGGTATCTAATGCCTAAAGAAAGCATATCTAACTTCTCATCATGTGCCCAGTGTGCCTACTGTTTTGTGCTGCATGCATAATACTGCACAGTGCCCTTAGCAGCAGAGAACAGACGAGAGACTGAGGAGGAGAACACGGTGACCCACAATGTTTAGACATTGATCTTTAATAAACAAAGACAGGAAATCTCTGCAAATATTTCTCCTCTAAATATAGAAAAGACCAAAGCTATTCAATGTTTAATAGTTTAGTGATAAATGGGGCAACATTGATTTTCTAGTCACAAGGTGCACCTGTGGAGCCTCGGTTACTGCCTGAAGCTTTTAGTGTTGGTCTTCTTTGGTAAAATATTTCAAATAAACAACAGTAGATGCAAATGTTATGCACCTGCTTTTAGTGAAACTTAGGTTCATATGAAGACTCACAGTTCAAAATCGAGTATGAACATGACACTGGGAATGGGAGTGAAATGTCTGCAGTGACGGATGCAGCTAAACACCTTTTTTTGATGTGTGAAAATCAGCCGTGACTGTTTTTAATTCCAACACCTTGATTTTAACGCAACACTACGTAAATTGACTTGAAATACAAAAAAAGGGGGCTGGGTTAGCCTCCACACGGCTCGTACAGACCGCTCCCCAACGTCTTACATAGCAACGCTTATATCACGGCCATCGGTGTCAGATACTAACGCACAAGGCAGGCACTCACATGCACTCACATGCACTAACATGTACGTGTGACCGTACCGGCTATAACAACAAAGAACAGCTTCTCTGTTTACAACACACACAGGAGTGTGACATTATTCTCTGCTCAGGATTTCAATACTCCACTATATCTTTGCATAGCAAATAGTTGTTTACTGCTAAATTAATGTTCTGAATATTGAATACAGCTGCTTTAAAAAGAGTCATGAAGTCAATGAAGTGACCTGTTTATGTCAGTTACACACCGATATCTCTCTAAAGTTTGGATAATAAATGGTAGCTAACATTAGCCTACAGGTCACACCGGAAGCAAGTGAGGCTGTCGCAGCAAAAATGTATTAGACTGAGCAATCGATTCTCAATCGATTATTTTTTCAATTAATTACGCCTACAGTTTTTCAAACTGGCGTCTTCAAATTGCTTATTTGGGCAGCCCAAAAAAAATTGTGATGGAGAAAAGCAGGAGACAAAATTGTAATGCAGAAGAAATGAATATCAAATCAAAATAATTGTCAAATATCGACTAATCTATTAATCACCTTGTCATTACAGCTCCACTTTAAACTCTATCCTTCCTATTAAGTTACAGCAATAGTCCTGTTGCTACATTGACAACATGATCTAATGGGAAGGCATATGAATAGACTTAACAAATCGGTGTGTTATTCATACGCCATTTCGTGAGACCAGGCTGACATTAAGCTTTAAACATATAGCTAGAACTGTACTAAACAAACAAGTCTACACAGAGAAGTTGTTTGCATGATGAGATTTCTCATTTACAGCTAAAAAAAAACAACACTTGGAGCCATCACTCAACTTGTAAAAGGAATTTACATCTTAACTAACAGAGGCATTCTTATAAAACTGAACCTTGCAGCGCCTTACAAGATTCAGAGTGCAAATAAAGGAGGCAGACTGAGTGACTTTTTAGCACAGCCACCCACCAGCTGCCGGAACATAAATAGTAATGTATCATTATGGCTGCGCTGAGGGAAACACCCTGTGTTTTAGTTCTTTGCGGAGGTCATGTGGCAATCGGTGGGTGTGTTCTTGCAGCTTTCGCTTAGAAAAACAGGCTAAATTAGACCTTTATGATAGAGCCACGTCGACCCTCTGAATCTCACAATGACAGTTATGGAGATTTCTGTTTCCACTTATTTTTTTACTTTAAGGGAACAGTGTTTTCAGTTTCATTGATTGCACCGACACTCGAAGCTGATGGAATTGACCCCGAAATAAATTAGATTTGTCTACTTCTTATTTGTGTCCCATACATATCACACAGGAGATGTTTTCTTTTTGTTTAAATGAGGTGATGGTGGTGAGGAAAAAAATAAATTAAAAAAAATAAAAATAAAATAAGATCAATGAATCTTTCTGTTTTGCTGCACATACTCAGCTGCAGGTTTGTCTGGAATAAGCTCCGTGGATGATGACTCGGTTGTGTGACCCCACATGATGCAATGCACCGCAAGTCCATATTTCTTTGAACTTTAATGGCTTTCATGGTAGTCTACCACATATTTATTTATTTTTGTTATTGTTTTGTTGCCTTTCGTTTGTTCCGAAGCTTAGCAGTAGCCATAAATATACTGTCTGTAGATAAAAGTTGGGAAAGCATCAGACATGCACAAAATATTCCATTTTTTTTGCCCTTATTCCAAAAAAGACATTATTCCTATTAAGCTGTTTACATGGCTAATGGAAATGAATATTCCACTAATATTGCTGATTACACGCTGCCGTGCAAAATTGGATTTTTTTCAAAGTTTTCCGGTGGCGGACCTGTTCGACAGTAAAAACACAGCCTCCCTTTTTCCTTCAACCAGCTTTCTGAAAAGGTCAGCTTTGCAATATTTGTACCTATCCAAAAACATGTTGATATCCATGTCTTTCATAATGTTTTAAAGTAGGTGTGTTTCTCCCTCTGGACAGAAATGTGGGCTTTTCTTTTGGTTACGCATCTCTACCCCAGCCTTGCAAACTGTTGGAAAATGCCACATTCTGAATGAGGCCTAATTCCTAATATCCAAACGGAATGTGCTTTTTACATGACCCATATCAAATTTGGAATATTGTCATATTCAGAATAAAAGGGTAATATTATTGTGCATGTAAACATAGTCACTGTCAATGTATTGCTTTTCTAACTAGGATTTGTATGATTTTTGATATGAAGATAAGATTAAATCCAACAAAAAAAAACAATACTAGTGCAGAGAATTGAAATGCAGTCAGAGACATAGTATATTATTATGTTATCTCCCTCTCTGTGCTTTAATCTTAAGATCTAGGCAGCAAGAGAGAGAGACTGATGATAAAACCTGACAGTGCAAAGAGAGGAAGTCATCTTAAAAGAGATTGCATGTATGGTGGTAAGGGGATTACGGCTTGTTTGTTTCTTCTCTTAATATATATAACTTTTGGATGTGGAATCAGCAGCTCCACGACATCTGAACGATATGCGCGTAATATGACTGCTTTGTTTTCTAAGAATTACTCTTTTTTTGGTTCATCAGTACGTCCTATTTTCTCTAAAGCTTTTTTTTTTTTTTGGCCTGTGTATTTCTGACGTAGAAAGATTTGGCTGCCACGTTCCCTGACAGAGTGCTGATGAATTCCTGGAATGAGTTCCATGAAGTGGCCTGTTTTCCCCCAAGTGAAAGCAACTGTTAAATATGCATGGCTGAAAAATAAAAGAAGCCGCCTTCTAAGGAAATCTTGATGTTTGTGAGCGACTTACGTATGATTTACAAGTCTGTTTTATTTGGTAGTTACAATTTTGATGAAGCAGTCAGCGAGACTCAAAGCTGTGCCTCTCACAAAATGGAAGCCTCTTTGCCTGCGTGGGCAGTGATTGTAATCTCACCTGGCCTTGGATGTGTTGTTGATGTGTTAAAGTGTAGATTTACGTATTGATGAGGCTTGGTTTTGGCTGGTCAGAGGTGATGAGATGCAGATAGCAATGTTTCTTTGTTTCCCTGCCAGGGCGAGTTATAAGGTGATTTTCTCTTTACACCTTTGATTTTTCAAGCCAAGTTGGATTTAATGACTTATTCGGCTCATTCTTTAAACTGACTGATTCTTGTATACTACAGTTTTGCTCATTCTGACACATTCTATCAGCGTATCCACAGTGTGCATTTCATATGTCTGCAGCTTTATGTTCAAAACAATTACAACCTAAGCATTCAGCAGCAGCAAAGAAGAGATTTTTCAATGGGGATAACGCAACTGCTTGCCTTTTTGTTCAGTTTATTTTGTGTTAATGATCTGGAATAACCGATGATTAAAAAACAAAAGATTCAAGAGCTGCATGGGTGATGCAGGGGCTTAACACTTGCCCACCCCTGCAGAGATCCAGGTTCAATTTCTGAGGTAGGGTTTCAGATGGACCTGTTTAGAAATGGACCCCAAGGAATACCTACCCAAATCTGACGTGCATAGGTTCATTTTCAAAAACAAAAAGACTCAATCAGAGATTATAAGACCTGATCCAAAATGAATAATATATAGAAAACTTTGATTGAAAATTTGACGTGTATGTACGGACATTTTTGGTCCCCAGAGGATGAAGCCCACTGACTTCGGTGGTCCTGACTTTTCCTCAAGTGCCAGCAGGTAGATTTTTTTAGTAGGATGCACCAAGTGATCGGAGCCTTTTAAAGTACTGAGTATCGAAAAATGCCTTGTCATTCAATACCCAATTTCAATACCTAAGGAGTAAATCTCATCAGTGTCAGTGAGCCAATAGGCATACAGCATGCTTCTACCAAGATCTAATAATGCTGCTGATTGGCTGTTTAATGTTACACGTTGTAGAGACACACAAGAAAAACTCTACGTTACACACAGAGACGGGGCTCACGTAGTAGGAGCTGAAGAACAAATAAAAAAGATTTGTGCCACAATATGGTAATATCTTTTTGTTTTATAAAATTGGAATAGTTGCATAGTTTAGGAACCAAATATTGTTATTGAAGTCACGGAATTGGTATCGGTACTGGTATCAAACATTTTTGAACAATACCCAGTCCTAGACTGGACTGAGTGTAATTTGGAGCCATCCCAACTCAAAGTCCGACTCTGAGTTAGCCGTGACAAGGACCACAGGAAAGACAAATTGGACAATCTCAATTGGGAGTGAGCATATTGCTAACAGGATGCCAGATCTATCAGTTTTACAAGTACTGCACAAAGCACCTGGGAAGTGTAAGTCCATCTTTCTTCCCCTGTTGCTTTATTTTTTGAGTTGCCCCTCTCATTGCAGTAGCTCGGCGTTGTTGATGAGAAAAAGCATCACAAAGTTGACACATTTTCATTCACACTTGAAGCTGCAGTTCACAGTTGTCAGAGACAAAGACATAGTTCAAAGAGCCATAGATTTGGACATATTCACTTTTTAAGAATACTGGCAAGAACTAAAGATCAACTCAGACTCATTTCACACCTCAACTATCATACAGTTAAAAGGATAGCCTACACGTATAGGCATTCACAGGTTTACTATAAATTCTCTAAAAGGAAGGTTGTTTTAAATTTTCAGTTTTTTCTCAAGTGAATCCAGAGCGGTGAGTGTCCACAATGTAATTTACAAGTGACAAGATCTGATTTGTGGTTGCTTGGACATTGGCTGTCATAACAACATGTTTGGTTGTCATGTTGTAGATGTGTGTGCAGGTAGGCCAGCATGTCCAACAACTCTATAGGGTACAACAAAATGGATGTTTCAGTCAAGTAAAGTTTTAATTGCATTTGAAAACCATTTATTTAAATTTGGAGTGGTTCTGACAGCCCTTTTTCATCTACTGCTTGAATTTTACACTAGGATATTGAGTGGGCTATATGTTTAAGAAATAAGCATACAGTATCACAAATGAATAAGCTAGCAGTACAGTCATTATAATGAATTCTTTGCAGGGATCAAACCTGTGACATTTTTCTTGCAGCATGTTTTTTTCAAATGTAAAGAGAGGCAGCCTGTCCTTACCAAGAAAACGACCGTATGGGTCGATTATGCGAGTAGGTCATAACCACCGACAATTACGTTTCAAGCCGCTCAAAACCCAAATGTACTCTTTATAAAAGTGTGAAAACAATCACTTATCAATATTGTTGCAAATACATTTTCTGTCAATTGACTTTGAAATTAATTAGTTAATTGTTTCAGTTCCAACTCAGAAATCTTCTGATGTTTTCACAGTAATGCCCCCTTTTTTTTGGAGAATTGGTAAAGTCATAAACTCTATATAGCTTTTAATCGTTAAAGATATAATAATTAAAAATTACTGACCATGACTGGGTCCAAAATCACTTCCTATTTACTACACAGTGCATTCAATTGACTATAAGACATTTTATTCGATTGTCCAAATTCTGAGTGTGAAATTTATTCTGTATATATAGTGCCCTCTAAACGTCCCACAATGGACTAAAACAATCCCACAATACAATGTGTCGCAAAATGATGATGATTCATAAGTGTCTACAATTTTAATTTACTGCCCACTATTGAGTAAAACGTGAGTGTCCATATTATGTTATAAATGGAGAAGTGAATTAGGGAACAAGGTTGTTGAACTCAGCCCATGAGTCTCCAACATCTTTGTGCTGCATTCAAGATCATAGGTTGTACTGAAAACTTAATTTGGATGTGGAGAGATGTGGATTTTTTTTTTTTTTAATTGTAGTTCTTAAATTTATGGTGATGTTTCCATTCATTTTCAGTTTCATTCCAAACTTATATAGACATTAATTTAGTGAATATTCGATTCACCAGGCAACATTTGAAAACATATTTTATAAGCAGATGTCTTAAGATGAATCCCAACTTCTAGCCATTTTTTTTTTAAATGACACTGTAAAAAGAGTACAGGTGTAAATTATAGAATTAAAGAATTATTAATGAATTCCATTTAGCTCACTCAGTTTCAGGGTTCTGGTTTTGTGCATGCTGGCTCACTGTCACACTGTCATGGCTTACTGGGACACATTCGTTATTAGTAACACCTGTGCTTTTCCTGCTATGACAAGTCAAAATGTCTGCTGTGAAAAAAAGCTACTTAACTTTTAAATTGTGTCTCATTTTGGTACTAAACCCCTTCCTATCTTTTTCTTTTTTTTCAACATACATTTTCATAACAAATTTATTTTTTATGTTTCTGTATTTGGCATTTATTTTGAAAATATTCCAACAAGTGAAACATCAGAAGAACCTTATATATATATATATATATATATATATATTTGAGCTGCAGGGTGCTTTTCTGAGTCATCTTGGCAGTATATGTTTGAAGTAATTGGCTCTACTTAAGCAGAATCGTATACATTAAAAAAATATATGTTTTTGGGATATCGCACTGTGACAGCGTTTTAGCAGAATGTGTTATCATTCATTTTCACATCAAAACTGTGAACCACACTATGTCCATATGAGAATTTCTTCATGTTATAGTAATACGGAGAGACGATAAAGAGTAATATTGAAATAATGCCCATTTTCTATTTTACTGCTCTCATTTCATCTCATTGATTGTAGGACACTGTTTTCTTTTTATTTCCGGCGGTACAGGACACTAGTTGATGATGACGAGAACAGACTCTTCTGCGGCTTTAAGCTCGCTCTCTTTCTGAATCATCTCATCTGATATTCTCCCTATCCCCCCCTGGATTATGAATAAAATAATCATTGTTTGCTCAATGAAATTTCTACCCCACTTCCCTCTGCTGATGATTATCTTGTTTAAAGTATATCAGCTAGAAGATATACTGTGTAATTTGAATGCCAGTGATTCCACCAAATATGTTTGGGGGAGAAACACAATACGGTGAGCTCTTATTGGTTTTTTATCTTTAGAAATGCCTTCGTAGTTTCCATTCAGAGGCTCAAAATTGTATGAAATGTGCAATTAGACAATCGTGCGCCTGTGAATATGATCTTTGTAATGTGTGAATATACTTTGTGTGTATGTGTGATCATTGTTTCCTGATAAACAAAACTATGTGTGTGTGTGTGTGTGTGTGTGTGTGTGTGTGTGTGTGTGTCTGTGAAGTGTATGTATATTACAAGTGTGGCAGATTGTTGGTTAGCCTTGCTCTACTTCAGCATTGGCCTATAGCTCTTTTTGCTCCTCCAGAGGTTTTAATGAAGATGGTGAAGAAGTGAGGGTCAGTCACCCTTCTCCACAGAGCTTACAAAAGCTTTTGCAGGCTATTATGCTCCTCAAGGGCTCTATTTTGTAAACACATATTACTCTGTGTGTGTGTATGTGCCGAAATGTGCGTGTGGGTAGGCCTTCAGTTGAGGTGGGTGGACGGGTCAGTGGATGTGTAAATTGAATGACTGTCAGGTTTCAGACTCCAGAATTCCTTTCTAATGCTCAGCCATATGGTCGTGATGCAGGCAGGTATTGAACTCTTTTCAAACGGATTTCTAGAGTTTTTTAGACGTGTGTGTGTGTGTGTGTGTGTGTGTGTGTGTGTGTGTGCGTGCGTGCGTGTGTGTGTGTGTGTGTGTGAGAGAGAGAGAGAGACAGAGAGAGAGAGATGCTCTGTGAACGCTCTCTAACTGGAAGTGCTCCCTGTTTTCTTCCTCCATCCTCCTTGCCCATTAACGATGAGCTCTGCAAAATGCTCCGGCAATTCTATTATTCCCATCAGCACTGTTTGGACTGATACCCCCCACTGAAGGATAATTAGGTAATATTAATATTCAATTGTGATAACTTTATGTCTATCTAGTTTCAGCATCGGTGTGCTGCAAAGATATGCCTCATAACTACAGTGCTGCATCTACTGTACGGAGTTGAAATGAATAATCTATCCGTGCTCTTGCTGGCTTGAATTTCTGGAGTGAGTTAGACAGATGGTTATAGCTGGGATTTCAAAGTGATGGAGTAAAACTAACGTTGCCTTCCTTCGCCAACTCTAATTCTTTCATCCCAGTGAGTTGCACTTAACGAAAGCAGTCCCTTGTTGCCTAAATGAAAGTGCACAACAAAGCGAATCTGCTGACTGTCACTACTCAGCACATCAGCAGGCTTGGGTGCCACACCATACTGAGCAGAGCAAAGTGAAGCAGCTTTCTGCACTCGACTGCTTCTTCCTTCAGGCTGGTGGATCCCAGAGTCCTGAGAGGTAAATGGATGAATGGAGGCTTTATGGAGATGAGGAAGCGTAATGGTACTCTCTCCTCAATCCCGGCGGCTGGAACAGTAGCTCTCTGTGTCTTTTATCACAGACATGAAAGGAGGACAATAAGCCTCTCTGCTATCAACAATATGGTGTCATTTGAAGCAGATTATCCTTCTGTTGAAGTAGAGGAAAATAAAAGACTAGGAGACAATGGATGGAGTTAGGAGCCAAGGTTTCTCCTCCCATGAGGAAATCCTCCATTCTGCTTTGTCTTATTTCAAAAATTTGAATCTGCCAAAGTGCCCACTTATTGTTATGTGAGAAAACATGTCACACTTATTCTCCTTATATAAATGCCAAACAAAAGTTTTCTAGGGGCACGAGAGAATTTGAGGAACTCTCATTTGTCCTCAATCTGAATGAGTCTTAAATGGCTTTCTTATATCCAATTAATATTATCCCTGTGCCCACTGATACTACTGTCATTTTTTTGCTCATACATTATTGCGTTGCTTAGCTGTTGACAGACGGACGGCAACAATGCAGGGCAGATAATGGCTTAACTGTAGACAGCAGCAGATGTCTGAAGTGGTAACACTGCTGAAACCCATGATGTTTCTCTTAAATGTGACCTAAATTAGCATCACAAAATAAACACAACTTATTAAGTGACTTCAATCCGTTTATAATAAATGTTGGTGTTATATAGTATGTCAACAAGACTGTAACTGCATGTTTTTGTAAAATTTTCAAGCACTCCATAATTAGGGGAGTCCTGTCCTGCATCACTGCTTCACCAAGGTGTGCTTCAGTCATAAGGAAATTTGGTTACACTTTACTTGAAGGTATCTACATAAGAGTGACATGACACTGTCATGAACGTTCATAAACATTATAAACAAGTCATAAACGTTTATCACATAACGCTTCTGTCATTAAGTGTTATTTGGTTTTTGTCATGACAAGTTAGGGTTAGGGTTAGAGTTAGAGTTCATGTGTCATGACAGTGTCATGTCACTTTTATGTAGATACTTTCAAGTAAAGTGTTACCGAAAATTCTCATATAAATGGAGAATTGCAGAAGACACCTACATGCAGACTTAATTTTGACTTAGTCTTAAAGTGCTTTCACATCTAACCTGCTTGTTTCTAACGAACTTTCAAACTATGATGCATTTGTCACTGGTGTGAAAGAAAAAAATTCTGCTACGGACTTCAGAACTGGACCAACCAGAGACTGACAACAGGGATCTCGAGCATGAATTAAAAAGGCAAAATACTATTAAATCATCTGAACTGTTAAGAAAGCAATCCCCCGATCTGTACAGCTTTTTGCTATGCAAGATTATTTGGTCACTATGGTAACACACGCTGTATGCATGTCACCACAGGAGTGTGTGTGGTTTTTTTTTTTACCCTGATCAATGGGAAAGGGAAACAAGTGTATTAAGCCAAGCGTGCATCCTGTGAATTTAAGCAGTTCCTAATTAAAAAGTGAGTTAAAGGTAGCACCAACACAGTAACTAGTACCCTCCTGTATTATTCCAGTTAGAGTCTGGACTAATGATGATCATAATCAGTTATTTGGTGAGCTCTCTGTGACACCAGAAAAGATAAATAAAAACAAGTTCAAGGTTAAAGTGCTGCGTTATTTTGAGTTTCAGTAGCACTGATGATGCAGGATGACGTTAGCTAAACTGTCCAATCAATAAATTACTGTCAGGCAATATAACGTCATGCTTATAGATCATGGTTCATTTGTAAAAAGTCAGTGTGAACACGAGCTGGATCACAACTATACCGCGACAGTGGATCTTTTTTTAACCCAAAACTACAGGTATGAAAGCACCTTGTGATTACAGTGCATATTGGTCAACAACAACTGTGAAGTCAGCAGGACCTATGAAAGCAGTTTTCACCTTGTTCAGATCCAATACGTTTTAAATTATAGGCCTGTTTTAAATGGAAGAATGTTGTTCCTATAAAGTTTAATTGCTGTAATAGTAACTGTGCTGCAGGAGAGGGCAGCCTGGCCAATAACTGAATGTCATGATTCAACACCAGTCTAACATCATAGCAGATTACACTTAGCCCAAACACCACTCACAAGCTCATCAGTATCTAGGGTTGCTAATTGAGAATCTTTTTCTGACCAATAGCCGACCCTCGTTAACCGATTATTAGTCTTGCATTGCCAGACCTTCCTCCACAGCGTTGCGGAGGAGGGTCTGGCTTGTCCACACAGTAATCCGGGATGGAAGAAAAACGTGCTCTGGTTTATTGGCGATAAAGCGATAGGGGGTGCTAAGTGCCGAGCGGAGCCATGGTGCCTCTGCAAAAAAGCCTCAGGAAGGAACTTGTTTCGGTGGAACATGTGTACGTTCAAAAGTTGTTTTAGTCGTGCAACGGAAAAGTCAGATTGGACAGATAGTATGTCCAGTATGTATGTCTGATAGATAAATCCACCAGAGTTTAAAATTACAACACAAAGAAAGCGGAAGGTAACAGACATCCGAAAAAGGTCATCTGAAAAGAGTGACATCCGGCTGAATTTCTGGCAGAACTTGAGCAATCCCGGAAGTGGAAGGTCGTGGATATAGGCTAACTGATTATTAACCGTCAACAGCTGCGAGGTTTTCAGCTGTGTGTCTGCCTGGCTTACTCTGTTTTAGCCAGATGGCTGATTTAACCCGCCAGTCCTCATCGATATAGTGGCATGTAATTGTCAAGTAGCTCTCCGCTGTGAGCGCCGTCCAGCAGTCGGACGTGAGAGCCACAAACATGTAAAAAAAAGAGCTTAAAATGCAACTTGCTTGTGCTTAGCTGGCACTAGCAAGTTGCGGGATGGTCCCAAACAGTACTTTTTGCTATCCTTCATTTAGCTCAGGCTCAGCAAAACATAGCCTAGGCTACTGTATTTCCAATAAAAGGCATGTGTGGTTGCATGTGCCGCCCCATGGGTTGTATTTAAGAAATAGATTGGCTAGCCTATTTTTCTTTTAAAGATCCCATGGCATGAAAATTTCACTTTATGAGG
Organism: Sander lucioperca; assembly: GCF_008315115.2. Taxonomy (NCBI): domain Eukaryota; kingdom Metazoa; phylum Chordata; class Actinopteri; order Perciformes; family Percidae; genus Sander; species Sander lucioperca. The sequence goes on along the minus strand of NC_050177.1, from coordinate 8,867,429 downwards.
TTTTTTTAACATTAATATGTGTTCCCCCAGCCTGCCTATGGTCCCCCATTGGCTAGAAATGGCGATAGGTGTAAACCGAGCCCTGGGTATGCTGCTCTGCCTTTGAGAAAATGAAAGCTCAGATGGGCCGATCTGGAATCTTGCTCCTTATGAGGTCACAAGGGGAAAGGTTACCTCCCCTTTCTCTGCTTTGCCCGCCCAGAGAATTTGGCCCACCTGTCGGTACACGATCCGTTCTGCCTGCACGATCCGTTCTGCACATGCGCAAGATAATACTGTTTTACCGAGGATACGACCTGCACGATCTGTTCCACGCTAGCCTATGGCTAGCCTCCACCGGGAAGCTAACGTTAGTTTAGCTAACAGCTAATTTGGCTAACCGCTAGCTGACAGCTAGATTCAGTCTAAAATAACGTTAACTCAAACGTAATGGGAAAAGCAGGCTACAGCTAAATTAAGACTTCACAACAATAAAGACAAGTATTGAGTGATTGTATTTTAAATGAGCACAAGTAAAGTAGAACTGACGTAACAACTGTTATATATGTTAGGTGTTTGTTATATATGTCAACGTTTATTTTCAAGTTTTATTTTGAGGGTCTTTTAAAGTTATTACATGCTGTCTCAGCTAGCAGTTAGCCGAATTAGCTGTTAGCTAAACTAACGTTAGCTTGCCTGTGGAGGCTAACGGCAGACCGCTACAATCAGCTAGCGGTTAGCCGAATGAGCCGTTAGCTAAACTAACGTTAGCTTGCCTGTGGAGGCTAACGGCAGACCGCTACAATCAGCTAGCGGTTAGCCGAATTAGCTGTTAGCTAAACTAACGTTAGCTTGGCTGTCGACCGGAAGTGCGGAACAGATCGTGCAGTGTCGTAAATCCTCGTACAACCGCGCATGCGCGAACATTTTGCGCATGTGCAGAACGGATCGCGCAGGCAGAACGGATCGTGTACCGACACCGCCCATGAGAGAGAGGCATCATGGCTTTCAAACGAGCAAAGTGGCAGTTGGTCAAGGCCACACCCCCACCCTCCACCTTGCCCTCCCCCCTCTCTCCTCCTCAATAGCTACAGACACAGAAATGGCACATACTAAGGAAAGCTTATTGTGGGACTGGCTCTAGTGGCTGTAATTCTGCACCAAGGCTGAATTTCGGGAAAGAGACTTCAGATACAGTATTAGGGGACCACTAAGGTCTATACAAAAGAGACTTCAGATGCAGTATTAGGGGACCACTAAGGCCTATATAAAAGCATCCAAAGAGCACCATATCATGGGACCTTTAACATGCAACTCCCTTTTTTAAATTACTTTTTACATTTTGTCTTTATTTCTAAAAATGTTCATTGTCAGGGTAAATTATTAACATCCTTTTCAGTATCTCAAACTGACCAGTGCATCAAATGAAAGTAAACTCCAAGGGCACATCTGAACGTTCAAGTTGATAAGTGAACTTTAATCTCATCCCTTCATATGAATGTCAGGACGGCCTGGCTTCACACAATTCACACTGTGTTCTGTTTTCCTTTGGGTCAAATATAAAAGTTCACCCATCTATCATTCCCCTCTTCTTTATTCCCAAAAATCAGCTGTAGAGAGGCTGTTACGACCTCTTCCATCACTGCTGTGAAACAAGCCTCAGGCTTTAAAAGGTGTCGCTCCTTCACTTTACAAATTGAGACTGAATACTGTTGAGTGGCACAGTTTAGCACTTAACACCATTAGTTATCCTGCTATACACTTTCTAGCTCAAAATACAGGCCTGTGAACTACAAGATAGAAATAGCATGTGGAAAAGGTTTTGCATTTTTTATTATCTTTCACTCTGTTCCCTTGTTTGATGGTCTTGTTTGATGGCAGACAGTAAACAGTAACGAATTTGACCACATCTGCTGAATAAAATCACATACTTGATGTCAATTGTCCAGTTTGTCAATTTCTTATATTATTAGTTTGGTTTTCCATGTATGAAAACAGCAATCACTTTCATCAGTGTTCACGGTTGACCCGTTTTTATTTACTCATTTTTTATGTTTTTATCATGCAAAATGGTCATTAATGAACACTTTCTGTAAGTTTTAACCCATATGTTTAGTTGGGATTGGCTTTACTTCCTCGTTGTTTGGGGTCCCACAGACCCCACTGTATGTGCAAAAATAATAACGACAATAACATGCGAAATTAAGCAGTTCTTTTTCTTTAAATATTCTTTTTTCCTGACCCTATTAAAAGCTACAAGATCACAAAATATGGAAATGACCATAATGCATTATTATCACGCCAAATAAGGACGTGTCATGATTTATATCTGACACACAGGCTTTGCATGAAAAAATATATATTCCTTTTGTTGCCAAGAGTCACTCACAGACAGAAATGTACATTATGTTATCCTACGTAGTGACATTACAGATATAAAACTACTAAAACAGAAATCAAAATAGACCTATTTTATTTTATTTAGGAGGGGTAATATTATGTTAAAAGTACTGTCAACACCAATCACAGATACACAGCTTATGGACTTCCATTAAATGTAACCATGTTTTACAGCTGGAGGCCTTTGACTGTCAAACAATGTTAAGTGTGTTTTTTTAAGATGTAAAAGAGGGTGCAGAGTACCCAGGCTTAAAGAAAACTTTAAATAATTTACTATGGACTAGATGTGATGAAACTGTGATGTTTGAAGAATGACAGCGATTATAATCAAACTTATAAGTGCTGTGCTGTAGAGGGGATATGTGTGTGAGGAAAATTGAGTTTTTGTGTGTATAAACTTGTATTTTTGAGAGAGAGAGAGAGAGAGAGAGAGAGAGAGAGAGAGAGAGAGAGAGAGCGATGAAGACAGCAGAGAACAAATTATTGGGATCAAGCCAGATGCTTCGGGTCTCCATAGAAACTCTCCATGCTTCACACTCTTCTCTATTTTTCCTCCATTTCTTTATTTATTTCGTTGTCAGCAGTTCCAGAATAACTTAATTAAAGCAAAGGCAGGCTAGCATGCTGTGTGAGATGACAGGAGGGCCTGAGATGATTTGTGATGGATTATTGCATTTTATCTTCCCTTTATTTACTCCTTAGAAACATGCTAAAGCTTGCTATAATGCCAAATGAATGTGTCATAAACAGTGTTTTTTTTGTGTTTGCTCAGAATGATTTAACAAACAAGTCTTTGCAAATATAGATGAGATTTCCCACCCCCCTTTTACTTTATACATAATCCATGTTTTTGTTTTGAACTGGTGTCCTGCTGTCTGTGCAGATAAAAGTGGTGGCAGCAGCAGCAGTGGGTACCTGTAAAAAACTCTGCTGCAGAGCTCCAGTGATAAACACAAGTCTTAATTGGACATCATGGCGGGAGTAAAAGCACATCATCTTTACTTGAACTGATTAACTTGCAAAGTTTTTTTTTTTTTTCTGTTTATTTCTTGCTAATGTAATGTCGTGCCAAGGTCACAGAGATTTCTGGCTGCACAAATTAGCATCGGGGATAATTTCAAAGTTGGCCGTGATTTCATGCTTGCAGGGTTTTAAAACAGATACTGAATGGCATACAAATACATCTTAAAACCTTCAAGGTTAGGTCCTCCAGGCAGAAAATATGCTTCTTCTTTTTTTTTTTTTTTTTTAACCACCTACACATCTTTCTGAAATCAAAAATATAGACCTAGTTTCAGTCTGTCTTCATGAAAAAAAAGTAGAAAAAAACTTTACCTTTTAACTGATATCAAATACTGACTGAGCTGTCACACACTGCCAATCAACCTACTGTATCAAAAGCTCCGTCAATCACAGTTAAGATGTTTTCATTTGCTATTTTGGGGCTAAACTATTGAACACATCTTGGATTTTTCATGATTGAAGCTTCAAAATGAAGTTTAGAGTGGATGCACTTTGGTCGCCTCTTATTCTGTGATTGTTGTTGCCCCGAGTCAGAATAATATCCACTGTTGAGTCGAGAGTTACTTTCCTTTAATGGCTGCTGAGCTCTGCGGCAGTCGAGGTGAAACTCTCTCAGCAGGCTCGGAGTTCAATAATCTGAACCTACGAGGGCTTCTGGGATGGTTAACTTGGGTGGACGTTTGTTCCAAAACATTGTTTTTTTTCTTCAGTAATGTAGTATAGAGCTGCCACTACCTCTGCATTGCACTTAAGACAGTGTAGCTGGGCTTTGGCAATGTGGTTTTCTCTTCCTACTAATGGACTGTCCTCAGCCAGGGGTGCTATCCATCACATGCACTACCTGAAGTCTGGAGCCTCTATAAAGATTAGGACTGTTAAGAGAAGATGGATGGCCCTTGTCTCCGCCAAGCATCATCCCCAAATGCCTAAATTAAATCTAGAAATTCTCATGGGGAGTTTAGATTAGCCTAGTAATAGCAGACACGAGGCAGGGCTAGCCTCGCCCCGGCTATCATTGCAGTGGCATATCTTGAAATATTTATGAAAATTACCTTTAAGAGGCGTTTGTTGGAGAGGACTCTAGAGGTGTGAGAACATCTCACCCTGGTTATATTCCCAGTGGGATCACTGTGGTGAATAACCATATTCTCTACGGGCAGAGAGAAGCAGAGAGACTATAGCTAACTGGCTCTTTCCTCACTCCCTCTCTCCCCTCTTTCTTTTTTGCCTCTGGGAATTAGTCAAAGAGCAAAACAATCGTTAAAGAAGTCCATATTAGATTGACCTTTGTTTCTCAGCTTACACCTCTTTTGGTCTTTAAAATGTTTGTTGGTCCTGTAGCCTTTTAAAGCCAGTGGTTATGGATTTGTTTCATCTCAATGAGATGGTTGACTGAGGTGGCACGGTTTTAGTACGCCGTTGGAAGCCCTTTTAAAATCAAAACGAGCACACCCGGTTTCATATACATTAAGCTTCCTCCGCTTTGTAACAGTATTTCACACATGCACATGATGGTGGGGTCACCTGTTGACGACATCGGTATGCCTTTTTACCACCACTAGGGCAGATACAATTAGCCTGGCTTTGCCCTCCTACGTACTTCCGCTCAATTTTCATTTTCCTCCAGTACTCCGTCTGGGTATATTCTTGGGTTTTTTCCGGCCAAATATTTGGCGGTCCAATCAGCGAACAGAGGGAGTGGCTGAGAACGATGACGTTGAGGCTGCGACGTGCGCTAGTTTGAGTTGTAGTTCCGTAATGGCGGCGGAGAAAGATGCGGTACGTTGTGGCAACGCTGCCGAATATCCAGAAGTTAAAGCCTGAGTTAGTGGTGAAGGAGTTGGCTAAGGCAAACGCTAGCGATGCTAAGCCGATAGTTGTTGTCGTCTCCCCTCTTGTTAGCCTGGTCCTACCAGACAGTACGTAGGAGGGCGGAGCCAGGCTACCAGAGTGGCTCTGGGCAGATCCAATAGTTTTAAACTTCAACAGAGTACCCGCCTTCAAGGAAGTTAACACTTGTCAATGGAGAATGGCCAGACTCTCTGTATAAATTAAATGTACGAGAGTCTCGTAGGACCAGGCTAAGATACAGTAGTGTAAATGAATGAATCATTTAGTTTCTTGATCCGTGAGGTGTTATATGTTGGAGCTGTTTTATTACAGTATTTGGGGCATACAGACATTGATAACATAGTGAACATCAATTATTCTTACATTGACATCTGACACCTTAAATTGTTCTCTTTAATTTAGTTAATTTAATGATTGAAAACTTTTTCCATATTAAGGTAAGGTTGTATTTTAGGTTAACATTTTATTTTTAACTTGGTCACAACCATTGACAAACAGATTGTTATTAAAACACAAAGGTGTAGATTTAGTATAAATAAAAATGAAGTGGGTGAAGTTGATTTAACTAACTGCCCATATTATGAAAAAAACACTTTTTCTGGGATTTGGGGTGTTATTTTGTGTCTCTGGTGCTTCCACATGCATACAAACTTGGAAAGAAAACAATCCATGCTGTTTTGAGTGAGATACGGGTTTCTGAATGTGTCCTGCCTTCAGTGAGCTGTTCAAAATCTGCACGGCTTTCTACGGTACTAGCCGAAAGCGCTAGTGGTTAGCCCCCTCGTTCTCAATGGCAAAACACTGCTACAACACACACACACACAAGTTCACCATAATCTACAAAAGAACTACTTAATGTCCCTGTTCTGCAGGTATTCCACACAAAGTTGGAATTGTGCTCTCGTTTAGAAGAAGTCTCCCGGCTAATCCTGCCTTGTACTGACTGAAGTTAGAGAAACAGCTAGCTAGCAGATGTGATCCTTACCTAGCTACTGCGCGTGTGCGACTCCCAACAAAGATGGTACAGAAGTGAGATGTCTCACTCTGTAGCTACAACAGAGACCTGAACACACAGGGTGAAAAGAGGAGCTGCAGCAATGTGCAGTACAACAAAAATATGGTGTTTTTGAAAATTAAACCATGTAAACCTATTCTGATATAACCTCTAAATACAATTATGAACCTGAAAATGAGCATAATAATGGCACTTTAGTGCTGCATTAAAAGTGTTGTTTTATGAAGCGGAGACCAAGTCTGTTCAAGAGGCCTTGCGATTAATGAAATATTTTAATATGTGTGGCAATGCAATGTCTTCCTAGTGCTGCCTTATCATTATTATTATTATTTTATTATTTGTTTTAAGTTTATAATCAGGGCAAAACCCGAGACTAAATGTTTCTGCTTCCAGTCAACTAAAGTCTCCCTACACTCAAAGCTATTGCTCACGTCTAATGCTCTGGTTTAAATTCAGTCTACTATAAATGCTCAATTGCAGAGACTGAAATAATAGCCGGAACAAAAGGGTGGAATTACTACAATGGCTCACATGGTAGGTTCAGCATAATGTCCATTTCCACAGCACTAATTGCATCCGAGTCATCTCCTGCTCAACAATCTGTCACTCTGAGTCTCTCTTCTCAAAAAGATAATACTGTTTTCATTCACTTACTGTTATGGCCTATCGCTTCCATTATGGCTTTAAACTCAACACTGTCTGCATGTGTTTAAATAAACGCCTAAAACTAGGGACTTCGACAAGGATATGTGGCTTACAGGCAGACATGAAACACACAGGTCACAAATCACTAACAGTATGAAAATGAGCAGCAGCAATCTATAAGAACATAAAAGCAATATGTGGATGAAAATCGTTATGCCCTTCGAGCCAATAAAAGTCTTTTATTGTGAAAAATCCGTACTGGAAGTGTTGCGATCATAAACAATTAGTGAATCAAAACAGTTGGGCTGCTACTATTGATAGTTGATTGATATGCTTATTTTCAGCATCAATTAATCGATTACTCATTTGGTCTATAAACGTGCTGCAGAAATGTACATTATACTGAACTTATGAAGCCAGCAGGTAAACATGGAGGACATTTTGAATTTCAAAGAAGAACAAAGATCATCAACAAGAAACAAATTATAAAACAGGGAAGATTTGTTTCTAAAATATTAATAAATATCCTCATAAAACAAAAGGTATAAGAAATAGTCGGCTGTATTTTACAGAAGCCTCAAATACAGAACTGCAGTTGAGGTTAGTAAACGTCACTATGTTAAAAATGAGCAGTCCATACACTAATTTCAGCACAGTCACAGTGCAGAATTGTGCTGAGGATGACCACAGGCCTCCTGTTTAAGTGAATTTGTATTCTCTTTAACCCAGTCATATTGTATCCCCTGCATGTGGAAACTCTGCAGTTATTTGTTAAAATGGCTAAAAGTGAACACTGCAGGCGTTGGGTCAATTGATATCGCCATGCTTTCTGTAAAAACCTAGAATGCGGACTTCAAAAAGAAAGAAAACTCATTCCTTCAGAATGTTTTTTCTGATTATTATTTTGACCACCGGCATGTTCGATAGTCTGTCATCTGTTAAATACAGTACTCCAGCTCTTGTTCCATACTCGGCCCGGTGGAGAGCCGCTGCCAGTCATTTTCAGTTTGAAGTGTAATGAACTGCCACCAATCTTCCCTTCACAGTTTCTACTCTAACATTCAAATCAAGCATCAAGAATCCCACGCTGCTGCTGCTGCAGTCGGTGGCAAGTGTCACTCCTCCCCTCATGCCAATGTATCATGAAGGATTTCTGTAACCCCCCCCCACCCTCCTGCTACTGTAGCAGTGTAAAGCCCCATGTGTATCGTGTCTGAGTGCTGCAAGGGTGGGAAAGAGTAGCTTCTCTCATTTCCTCTGACTGTTTTGGAACTGAATCACATTAGCACAGTGACAGGGAGTATGCCTCGATCATAAAACATCCCGCTTTGCCTCTGTCCAAATGAGAGATGTGTCTGCTCAACACTGCAGGTGCTCACAGGAGCTGAATGATGCCACGAGAATATTGAAAATTACTCTCTCTTGGCATTTTCTTTTTAGGCCACCGTCGGCGCTGCATCTCACTCTCGATGGTTCACATTAACCAGCTTTATCAGATTTAAAACCGTCATTACTGCACCAAGCGCTCGCTGTTTTATGGTGCTTGGACTATGAGGCTGTTGTGCATCAACTCTTTGGGATAGGAGTCACTGTAAAGCAGGGCTAGCAGACATGGGCAGTGCCAGTTGTGGGTAACAGGCCAAGATGTGTCAGGGGAGCAGACTGTTATTATCTGCGATGAAAATCCATGCTATCCTGACGGCTACAATTAGTGTCAGCTGGGGTATTGAGTCTTTAAAAAAGGACTCCTGGCCTTTTGGCTCCCAGCCTGTCTGGCTATAGATGTCTCTAATGAGTCATTAGCCGCATGGCCTCTCCTCTCATGAGTCCACCCCATAATGGCACACCTTTCATCTATTTTACAGAGAGGCTGTCGTCGGTCATTAGTACAGCTCTGAAGTCCTATTACCTTTACGTCAATGATGAATGAATAGAATGCGCCTGCCAAGAACAATATCTCTTCATATCCGGTGGTCAGCCATGACTCTTTTTTTAATTCAATTTCTCCTCCATCATTAAGTGTAATTGATAATTGATGCGGTCTAACTTCATCGTCACAAGATGTTGAATTTTTTAACTAAAACCACGGGGCGGCTCGTCATCGCTGTGCGTGTACCGGAGGTGCTGTCTTAAGCTTGTGCTTTTGCTGTCTTAGGCAGCGACAGTTTGCTGTTACAGATGATGACTTGACACTGATGTGATCCACAGGGAGCTACAGAAATTTCATCCAAAATAATGAAGCTGCTTCTAGTGGTTTAAAATGCTGCACAATGGCCCAAAACACAGTGCCTGTGCCACTCAGTATTGCCTCTATGCCCCTTCTCTCGGTGAAATTATGCAGCTTTGGATTGTTATTTTCTCTTCATGTCTTTGTTTTTGACACAGGAGCAAATTGTAAGTGTATGCTGTGGATTGACAACACTGGTGAGCTCAAAGTCTTCAGTTCAAAACTGAGGGCAGTATCGATAGGGCTCAGAGGCATGTTTTGCATAAAACCGCCTGATGAAAAATCCAAACAAGCACTTTTTTGCTGCTACTCCTCATCAGAGTGTCAGTTTATCCAGATCTGCTCGTGTGGTTTCTCGCACACACACACACACACTTACATATTGTATTGATTTATTAGTACACGTGTACTTTTAAATACAGCATAAACATAACAGCAGCCACAGGTATCAGCTGAAGTAATTGCTTTAGCCTTTGGGTTAATTATTTAATCTGTTGATTTATTGTTAATCAATGGTCGCTGACAAACCTGACTCTTTAATTCAATAGTCGTTCAGCATTTTGCATTCATTATCTGGAGATTAAACTATTTACACTTATCTGACACCACATAAATATTCACAATGATCGGTGGATGTCCGTACACAACTGCATTAGGTTGCTAAGAACAAGTTGGTTGGTTGGTTGAACTTTATTCTTTATGCTGTTATTGATAGACAAATGGATGAAAAAAAAGTTGAGTCCTCAATTATGAAGACCTTGACTATAGTAAAGGCATTTTAATGAACACATCCTAAAAGTTTAAATGAACTATTAGGTGTGGGTGATATGGATAAAACAATTATAATTAATACAATAGTCTAACACGCTATTTTTTCCAAATTTTATGTATGGAGAAAAAATGAGAATGGCTTTTTATGGAAGTTCATTTTTGCAAGGAAAAGAAAGAAAATGGGCGAAAAGTTATGTATAATAAAAATAATAAAATTATGATTTGACACATCGAAAGTAAGTCAAACTTCTTACTTTACATCTCATAATTGAGACCTGTTATATTATAATGGTTACTTACTAGCTTATCAATTTGACGTAATAAGTCATAACCTCTACTTATTATGTCTTACTATGCCTTTTATAATCTCAGAAATTTGACATTTTTATTTCTTATCATGCCAAACTTTTTTAAATGTAAGTTTTTTGTTGGACCAGTAAATTAAAAAACCTTACAAATAAAAGTATTTCATCACACTGATGCAAATAATCCTATACAAAGCTAATAGTACGGTAAAGCAGTTCTGCTCATAGATTTGCAGCATTTCCCACAATGACCCATTTAATACAACCAGAGATATTAAAGTGAAAGCTGCCACGGTTTAATCTCTGATGGTAGACAAATGTATACTCTCTAATGTATAGATGATATATAATCATTATCCTTAATATACTGTATTTGTAACAGAGTCTGCAGATAGCATCTCTTCATCTGCACTTTATTTGAAGTTGTAACCTTGGTCGCCAGTTCAGCTCCCAGTTGCAAAGTCATGGCTCAGAGCTCTTTTCGATGCTGGAAACAATCTTTGCACCTAACACTGCTCAAGGCTGGAAAATTAGAGTCTGTCTTTCTTTTTGGTTGTTTCGTCAAGGCCATTAAACAACAGGGACAGAGCTACTCTGTGAAGTGTTGTCATGACTATGGTTGGAAACAGTGGAATGAACACTGGAGTACAGTACGGTAATGTACAGTAAGGTTTTCTGGTGGAAATCACTGGATAGCTTTCTCATTATTTCTGGGTAAATAAAATGTGAAATGCTGTCTTGCTCTGGAGATACAGGCTGTCTTTGCAGGGCTCACAGAAAGCCAGAGCTAATTCTATTGAATGGGCAGTTGCCTGCTCCCACCGAGGGAGACCCACTCAGGTGGACAACCTTGAACTCCTCCTAACCATTGACCCACCGATGCATTTTGACTGATTATCAGTAGCAGTCTAGACAGTGTGCTTTGGCCTCATGTCTCCCAGGTTTTGTGTGGGCCGTTCTGTCTGTGTGAGTCAATCTTTGTCCTGCTCTATTGGCTGTCACAGCTCAGCCAATTTAAGAAAAGAAAAGACACAACATCTCTGAAGCACCTGGGGTCCACAGTCCAATAGAAAGTAGGGTGGAGACCTTTTTTAATGATGGCTCAGATCAGCCAACTGGGTACCAGGCTAACTTGACCCTGCTCTCACTCATAGTGCAAATCTAACAACAATGCTTTGCACAACCTTTGCCAAGACAAAATATTATCAACAAATACACTATGATGTATTATTATACAGGTTAAGACTTTCTTGATCCCCGGGAGAAAGTCTTAAGCAACCCAGCAGTATGTAAATATATAAATAATAAAAATAATATAAATAATATAATTAAAGTACCCCCACCTTTACCATCTGCAACATTAAAGTGATGAACACATTAATGTAGGCTACATTAAAAATATAATATATATTACTTTGAAATGGACCATTCTGTAGTACCGATTAGTATATTTTGATGCTAACACTGAAGGAACAGTTTGAATGCAGGACTCTTATTAGTTACTTTAACTAATATTTCTACACTGTGGTATTGCTACTTAAATTAAAGATCTGAGTACTTGTTCCACCATGCAGTGTTTATAACGCAGTATAATGTAGTTTTAAGCAAATATTGGAACATTTTTACCTCTGTAAGTGATGCAACTGGTGATTGACAATATAATACAGTATAACAGTATATCATATAATGTAGTTGTAATCATATAAAATGTCAATGTTCATAAAATTGTTGACATACCATAACAAACACTTAAAAAAATGTACTTATATCTGCTAACAAGTATATAATAGTGTGTCCTGTTTCACATTCATAGTTTTCTCATATGAACTCCGTAACAATGTCACAAGAATTAGGTCCCTTGGGCCCTATCTTTCACCTGGCACAGCGCAAAGCCCGACGCAAGTGTCTTTGCTAGTTTAAGACTGACCAAATGCACCTGCACCCATCTGTGCGCCCATGGGTGTGCTGGTCTTACAGGGAGGTGTGTTCAGGTGCATTCTTGGTATATTGCTATCTTGAGGCAGCGAAAAGTGATCGCTCTATTGACCAACAAAAACCTGGTCTAAAGTCAGTAGCGCAGCGTTTCATTGTTATTTTAACAGCAAATTAGTAAAATGTGCCTAGGCTTATGCACAGCGAGCGCACACTATGCTTGTTACACATACAGGGAATCGCAGCAGCACACACACATGCAAAAGATTACAAATAAAAAGGTGCAAATCCGCCATCATAATAGCAATGCACGAAGGTACAAATGCGCCTGGCTTTTAAAGGGAATGGGAGATGACACTCTGATTGGTTTATTGCATGTTACGCCCAAAACACACCTATGAATTAATGAAGACACTAAGTACAACCCTTTTGAACCATGCGCCCGGCGCACAGACCCTTTTTTTCCGCTGTCAAATTAGTTAAAGTGGATTTGGAAACGCCCTAAATGCACCTGCGCTATGTGCTTCATGCCGTGCGTTTATATCGTTAAAATAGGGCCCATTGTCTGAAGTTGCCCTTTCACACATGTAGCACACAACAGGAGATTTTGCGCATTCTCATCTACTGGAAATACTCTGGTTTAGGCCGGAGGTGGCGTTGGGTAGAGCAGGCAGGGGTCAGGACATGACGTAGATTACACCGCGGCCACGTAGCCAGTTCATAATTTGGTCATTAACAAACAAGTCTCTTGCTGTACCTTGAATTTATCTAACGATTTCTGCGCCAGCCCTAACGGACAGACGTTCCCCTATCTCATCGTTTCTCCAGTTGGACATTTACGTTGGCGTCTTTGTGTAAATGACTCTTCTTCTTCACCCTTAGATGTTTGTATTCTTCCGGTTTTGCGCCATGCTGATATATAAACGTCATCAACATGCCTAGCTCACTGCAAATTCTCGTGACAATGACCTCTATTCACACAGGGGCTCAATTGGACATTACACAGACTTTGTACTAGGGAGCTGAAAGGGTAAAGTCTGTTTGATGTCCGGTCCAACTGATTCAGACATTTGCGTTCTCACATACAGCTCCTCCGGGTAAGGCTGGCTACACACTGGCTGCGTCGCGTGAGCGTGTCAGCTGCGTGGCGTGTCCGTTTATATTCCAGCTCCCATGTTAACAGGTTAGAGCTTTCACACTGCCTGCGTGACATGCATGTCTCAGGCGCGGCTCGAGCCGCGCCGAAAACGCGTGCATGCTAGAAATAGAACCGACGCCTATTTTTCACGCAACACGCAAGTGTGTTGGAAGCGTTTCCAGGCAAAATAGAATAGGAAAAGATGTTTATATGTCATTTTCACACGAATACATATTAATAAATGACATGTTGATGTTTGAAAGTCTCTAGGTTTTGCTATAAATGCAGATATAAATGTAATTTAAAAAGAAAAATCGATTTTCTTATATAACGAAATATTCTGTAGCCTATTTTGCCATCAATACTGCCGACGTTGTCTTTGCTGTAATCAAATCAGTATATTTATGTTTAACATGGTATTTCATTTTATCAATGGGAAACATACATGTGTACAGACAAGGCTAGCAGCAACAGCAGCAGCAGCAGCGCCGCATCAGATACGTTTCTGGTGTGTAAAGACAGAAAAATCCACACAGCCACCATGCAGCTGACACGTAACAGAAACACCACGCTCACGCCACACATCCAGTGTGTAGCCAGCATAATGTATCGATAATTTCAGGGTTGCAGTGCATGTGTGAAAGGGGCTTTAAGTGTAATAACCACTTACCTAACTATCTTAGGTTATTTTTTTTCTTTACTTCAGAGTGTCAACAGCAGGTACTTGATTGATCAAGATCCCATTCTCTGAGGTCGTCCACACACACGAGATGCATCTCCATTTATTTTCTATCAGTAGTCGTGCAGCATCCGTCCTCCTTTTGTTCATTAAGCCTCGTTTGTGTGACGGCTTGGCTGGGTGGAGGGGTTGTGAGGTCCTTGGACTTAAATGGGTACAAATAAGCAGAGAAATGGATAAGAGAGTGTGAAGAATCAAGCTGTGTGATGTAACATCCAGCATTGGAAGACATCCTTGTCTTTTGATCGAGCCGAGTTAAAAACACTTCACATAGGGCTGTGGACTGAATGCAGGCTCAGTCCCTCGCAGGCTAAAGCACAGAATCCTCAAAATCTGCTTTTTATTTTATTTTCATCGCTCTCCTTTGGCTTGGTTTAGTAGTTTTTACGTGAATATGCAGAAAAATATGTCTTTGCCATTATGTTAGTTATTAATATTCGTTAAATTTTTCCCTGTGTTTTAATAGTTCCTTGAGAAACGTGACTGCCTGTATTTAGCACACACAAATGCAGAGCATCAGAATATATGGGATAAACTCCCCTCTCTCCATTTCAATTGAAGCAGGAGAGGGTTAAATCTCTGTGGCAGTACACTGTGCAGAGGAGAGATTGGCTAATCTGTGAAAGCAAGTCCGCTGCTCACTAGAATATTATGCTCGCTGATTTAATGTCCTCTCTGTCTTTTTCTCCTAGGTAAGCACTTTCTCGCTGCTGTGTCGGGGATGGGGGTCGGGTCGCTACTCGTGGTGGCTGCCACGAGGTCTGGGATGACTGATTGAGGTGATGTACTGCAGTGTGTCTGTTCACAACAGAATAGCTGGTAGCATTGATTCCTCAACACATTGACAAGCGAGGACTCAGGGCCCAGGAAATGTAAAGCTCTGGGAAGAAGAACTACACTGCTCACACCCAGTAGCATATCCAGTCAGGTTTCTTCAAGGGAAATTATAGTTTCAGACAACCTAGGTGTTATTTTCGCTGTTTCGGCTTTCGTTCATATTGGTAATAATAATTCACCAAAGTAATTGTTGAATCCAGGAGTTGGACTAAAAGGATGTCCAACTGGGAAGAGAACATGAGCCATCAGACAAAACCCCAGGGTGGACAGTGAGTTAATGGAATATGTTAAAATGATTACCCGTCGTTGTAGTGATTGCAGTCGGTTGCCATGTTCTCAAACCTCAGTTGACATAACTGATAGAAATCATTGTAAAAAACTATGAAAACGCGACCCAAGTTGTTATAAACCAGACGAGATTTAGTTAAAAGTCAAATCTCGTGAAATAAAATCAGTCAGTCAAACACTTTGACTGACATGCTTTGTTGGCTTACAAAGTATTGGAAATCAAAGTCATATAAAATGCCACTCATAGCGGGGATTAATCCTTAAACAGCAGTTAATATTCCAGTAACCCTGCAGTATTGACACTGTGATGGAACTACTTCCACATCAGTGCAGCAGTCAGGTTGTGGTGTGGTCTGCTGCGCTTCCATTATGCATGAGAACCGACCACCCTTCACCAGCTGTCACCGAGCTGACCACTGAATCCCATCTGGACCCTGGGGGACGTCACCGTGGTCCATCAGGGAGGCTGTAAGATGAGCCCACTGACACGGAAACCCCTGCCCGGATCCCACTTACTGCAGCCCTTGTTCGTAGGTTCAAAGGTTGGACCGCTGCTCTGATCTAGTAGCTCCAAAGCCTTTTTTTCTCTCTCCAGGCACCGGTTGTATCCAGCTTGAGTTAATACGTATGAGGCGGAGGCTTTAAATACATCCTAGGTATTTAATACTTCATTGTATGGTGTCATGGAAATTATAGTTTGGATTTTTGTTCTTTCTACATATAATGATGATAATATTAAACACAAAGAGCTTTCCATCTAATTGAATTACAAAACTCTAAAACTTTTAAACAAATCAACACATTAAAATGTGGCAAACAGAAAGATTTAAATACGATAAAACATGGTAGACTAATAACAATAAAAATGACAATAAAATGACAAAATAGTAACGTTCAATAAAAACAGGGATGTTCCATGTTCGATGACCTAAGGCAAGGATTTGATGCAATGAGTACGGAGGTGCTAAACCATTCACAGCCTTGTAAACTCCAATTTTAAAATCCATTCTAAATGAGACAGGAAGCCAATGCAAACACGGTAACATAGGGGTGATGTGCTCTCTCTGGCAGCTGCATTTTGTACAAACCGAAGTCTATTCACTTATTCGTCTGGGTGATAATCCAGTTAAAAGAGCATTGCAGTGGTCCAGACAATGGAAAACCAAAGTAGGAATCAATTTCTTTGCATCAGACAAAGCAAGATCTAAACAATATTTCTCAGGTTGGAAAAATGTAGTCTTACAGACATATAGTCAATGTGTTTACTAAGGTTTGGGTTATGCTCGATCAGAACTAGTTCATTAGTTAAAATGTTTATAATTCTTCCATACTGTGATAACATTTAAATATGGAAAAAACAGCTAAATCTCTCGCAGAGTTATTGCACTTGGAAAGGAAAAGAAAAGAAAGGAGTATTTACACCTCACTTCCTTGTTAGCTCTCGCGATAATTACTACAGTGACCAGAGTTTGCTGCCTAACAAATGTAATTGTCGGTCATTAAGAGCTGCTTGCACAATTGACCCATATGGTCGTTTCCTGGATGGTCAGGGTATATGAACATCATGCAGGCGCTTAGATAGAGGAGGACCGATATGGAGACACTATGGAGACTGAGTTTTTGTACTATGAGCAGAATCCAGATTGACAACATTTATATGTTAAACTGCTATACACGCATTACATCATTCCTTTACTCTAGAGTTCAGCTGTTGAAGGCTAGATGTGAAACAGATCTACAGGTATAAGATAGATGGGTCGAGATTGTTTTTCTCAAATAGGGGTCTGACTGTAGATCAGGTTAGAGGATACACTGATAGCATTCAAGCCTGTTTCAGGGTTAGTTATCTCTAAAACAGTTAATAGTCCCTCTGCCCTGTCTGGATTGATGATGTCATGGCTCTGATAATCACCGTCTGTGTTTGCAAATACAGTATTGTCTGTTCAGCATGTCTAAAAGTGGCCCTTTGGAGCAGATGGTGCTGGAGGCAGGAGACCAACCCTACTCTCACCTCAATCTGGATAGCAGTGCTCATCTCTCCCAGCCTGGATGGGCTGCAAAAGAGTTTGCTCAAGGCAAAACAAGAGGCAGAAACCATGCTTTATATGTGGAAATATAAAACTGAAAAAAAAAGAACACTTAACTGTCAGTTGTGGGTTCAGGATGGTTGTTATTTGAGAGGAAGCAAAGTGCTTCCTGCCCGGAATCTTTTTTCAGGGTGCCATATGCCAAATGAGGCACCCATCTAAATGTCCTCAGGAAGTCCAAAGATTAGTGTTAATAAGCACATACCGTACTGCAAATACACATTACACACAGCCTGTCATCATTAAACGTCTTAGGAATAATCCTTATCAGACAGCCTTTGTGTTCTAACATCTGATTAAGGATAATTGAAGGGACTCCTTTATCTCTGCTGCACTGCAGCTGTGCAGCTAATTAGTAATGTGACCTGTTCCCAAAAACAAAATATCTCAATTACATTTTGAACTTCTAGCACCATAGAAGTCTATTGTTGATGCATGTGTGTCAATGCTTGTGTGTACTGGTAGTAAGTAATTGATAAGAAATTGACATACCAAAACATCAATTGTTGGCATTATTTTTTACGGTTAGTTACGTGATAGTAGACTGGTAAAACCTTTATATTTGCTGATTGAACATTGATCATATAGAGAGGTGTAAAGTATGTCAGGATTGATCTACATTTTCCTAAAACTTCATATTTGACTTGCATTTCAAAAAGTACTTTTGTACTCTATACAATAATCCACATGTTTGATGAACGTTTGATGAGCTCATGAAATGTGATGCATTGTTAGAGATTAAACCAGCCAGCAGTATATGGAGTAGTGAGGCTATCTACAGTATAAGTGGTCTGAGCTTTACTCACCTCTGTGTTGGATACAGAGTTTAATGCAAAGTGCTAAGTCCAATGTGGATACAGTATGTCAGCATATGTTCTATAGGTTAAAAGCAAGAACTGTCAACTTAATGCATGAAAGGCAAAAACTATTTTTTTTTTTTTTTTAGAAATGAAATTACAAGAAACTTAAAATACTATGCAAGACAGCAACAAACAAGATTAAAGTTGAAATAATTTAAAAAAAAATAAAATTAAAAGTTAGTTGTGCTTGATTTTGTTTAATTTGAGTAATTGTAGCAGTATGTGACGAATCTCAAAATGTAAAGAATGATGAAAAAGTCAAAAATCTAGACCTGGATCCTAATCTGCATTTAACAATTTAAATATATTTGCAAGCTCTTCTTTTTTATCATAATCTTTTACAAATCCTGCTCATTAACAAACATTTAAAAACAAAACAAACTCTTAAAAAACACAACTTTCTTGGTAAAGGTAGCCAACGCACTAAACTTCCAGCATTTTTTAAATAATTTGTAGTTTGAGTGCAGCGGTGAGATGTTAAGTCCGAGCTGTGAGCCACGACCATGGTGCTGGGAGGTATGCAGACAGCCTATGACTGGCTTCAACTCTATTATATAGAGATTACAGAATGTGAGTGTGTTTTCCACCTCTGATGAACCCTATAATCATTAAAATGTATACCTATTCCTGCCTATATAGTTATAGTGAATCAATGGCGGAGCTTCAGGCTGTTTCTCTTTATTTGAATTTAGAAATGACCTGAAAGCAGCCGTTGCACTTTGCAGTACATTATATCTATTACATTTTGTCTAATGAAGTGACATATAGTATTTGAGCACAAACTTGTATCATCACTCATCTCTGCATTTGTCTTCCTTTGTTAAGTCAGCGACGCGTTCGTGTTTCTCATACAGACTAACTTCCATTAACCTACAGCACTCTCAGAGTGGAGCTGTATAGGTTCATGTCGAGTGAGAAAATGTTTCATGTCTGCCAGCTATTGAATTTGAATCCCATTCATAATTTTGTTTCTAATATTAAAGGTCACATTAGCATTTGTGTTGATAAGCAGTTGGTATGCAGGGCCTATAGCACCTGCATACCTGTTGCCGGGTAGATCAGAGCTGGTTGCTGAGGTTCCAGCAGAGAAAATGCACATCGCATTGTGAATTATTGGAAAATGGGCTTGTCTTGGTTAATGGTTAAATACCATAATATACTGAAAGTAAGATTTGTAAAAACTCAAAGGCCTGTATGGCTAATTTAACATTCAGCTTCACAACCAATACTGTATGTTCTCTGTAAAGCACTTTGTGGCTTATGTCTGTGAAAAGCGCTTTAGAAATACATTTTACTTACTTAATCAGCACATTCATGAAAATTCAGTTAAATAGGTCCATGGCCATGAACCCAAATCATGCATTTATTCAACGCAGTGAGTCATTATGTAACTGCAGCCTCTGGCTGCTGTAAAATAGAGTTTTCAGATGTACAGGTATATTTAAAATAAAACATGAACTTAAACACTTTTTGCAATTTTTTCCTGGTACATGGCAGTATTTTAGGAAGACATTTTTTAGAAGAATGCATCAAACCCTTTTCTGGTTTCTGACGCACAGAGATGAAACATCCATCCATCCATCCATCCATCCATCCATCCATCCATATTTTATCTTGTGCAGGGTTGCAATGGGCCCAGAGCATATCCCAGCATGCATTAGTTGAGAGGCGGTGTACACTCTAGTCAGGTCACCAGTCCATCACAGAACTAAAACAGAAAACAGACAATAATTTATTTTCTCATATGTATTTCATGACCATGCATATAAATAAAATGTATTTCTATGGGACCATGTACACTATTGAACATAAATGCTACCATTTTAAAAATTGTACTGTCTCAAAATGACCTAATTACAAAACTAACTGTGATGGAATCAGAGACAGGTGACGTAAATAGCGTTCTCGGCTTCGGTGCTGAATATTAGCAAAGTTGACCTAACTACTTTTGAACAACAAAAAACATGAACACAATTGAATATAGATAAGAAAACGCAGGAACCACAAACACATGCCAAATTGAAATATGCATACAATATATTAAACACACTCTGGCCACTCAGAGCCGACTTGGAAAATATAATCTAGAATCTAGAAGAGTATGTCAGACAAATAAAAAACAAGGACACCTGCGGGCAATTTAAAGTGTTCAGTTCACATCACCTGCACGTCTTTAAATTATCAGAGGAAAACCCACAAAGAAATAATAACCAATATATTTACTAACACAAAAACAGTGTTGATTGACAGCTTAAAGTGGTCCTGTACATCCTGCTCCCTCCTTCATGTGTTTTAGCACTTTATTTGAGCGACTGTCTTGTGCAGATCTAGTTTTACTGCAATAATGTCTTCATGTGTTTTATTGAATGTGGGTGCGTGCACTGGAGAATGATGTGCCTGCAGTGTTCTGTATGTATGTGTGTTTGTAAGCTCTCTCACTATTTTGTGTGAGTGCATTGAGCATCTGTGTTTTTTTTTTCATACATCCATTTTCGTTGGTTGTCAGCGCTAACGCAACTGTCAGCAGCAGTTGATAGAGCTCCACTCTGCTGTAAGACTCTCTGATCTATCAGCTGTGACGTAATGCTCTCCTCAATCACCAGCCGTGGAAACAGTAAATCAGAGTGCTGCTGCTCTGCATGGTGCTAATGTTGCATCCCTGCTCCCTGCCCAACCACTGAGCTCATCTACAGTCCAAACAGCAAGAGAAAACCGGGAGGATTGCTGGAGATTATAATCGCTACTAAAAAGCTCACTTATCAAGATCACATTAAAAGCATTTGCAGTTAAAAAACTAAAGACAGACACAACCACTATAGAACCTCTAAAAGTAAATAGATAGATCTTTAAAAAAAAAAAATGAATTTGGTTTCTTAAAACCATGTTTACAATTGTTGTCACAGGCAAGTGGCCAAGACTCAAGAGCTGAGATGTACTTAAGCACAGACTAACACAGGCTTGGACTTGAAGCAGAGTGGAGTGTTAAAACTACAGGATACTCGATGACGCAGCATTTCCATGCATTAGTGTTTAATCAACAAGTCTTCCAAATCAAATAATGAAATATGTTGTTTTCTAACTGCCTGATAAAGACACATATGAGCTTTTTACAAATAGATTTTTTTTATCTGATGCCTCTATTGGCAGGACAACACCCTATGTCTTTGAGTTGCAAAGCCATTACAAGGTTAGGTTAGGGCACAAAAGTACTTGGTTAGGGTTGAGAAAACATTGTGATTTGGGTTAAAGTTACTACTTGATTAAGGTTGGGGAAGGACCTCTGGTATGCTACGGAAAGCCAACAACAGTCTCCCGTTTTAATGTCCGACTTGTAGTTGCCCTATCCAACCTCCATGACCTTCTCGGTCTGCAGGCCTTGTGGCTTCCAGTGCTCCTGATGGATAAGTCTCTGATGAACTGTGTAAGCAGCTGAACCATCAATGAGACATAGTGGAGGGTGTGACTTATTATATATGGCAGTTTGTTCGATAAATCCTAAAGAAATGTGGCAGCGAAGCTATCAATTAAATGATGGATGAAGAGGCAAAACCTGGAGAGCTGGTAATTGACGTATTTGTGCGCCGCTTGCATGCTTACCCTATCGTCTTTATCAGGAACAGGTAGAGTTTGGTAATCAAGAAGCAAACCTAAGATCTGATTGTTCCACCTTTATTTGGCTGTTGGTTGGAGGTTTTATTTCAGAGGATACTCTAGGTGTAATTAGTCTGGGTTTGATAGACCATTTGACTCCCGGTCCGTGACCGCACAAATGCATAATCCCTTACAGTCCTAGAGGATATACTAATAGCAAACTTGGAAAATCAATCAGTTACCACCAGGATAGCTATTTTCCTATCAAGAGGGGACGGACAGGTAACAAACCCTATAGAGATGGGTGAACATGGGTTGTAAGACACAGGTGGAAGTCAACAGATGGAGCTTGGCAGGGCAGGTGGAAACAGGTGGAACAAACTGCATCATTTCCTTCACAAAGGGAGGCTACCATCGGCACAAGAAAGTCAGGTGGACAAATGGACAATAGATGAGATTTTAAGAAAGTCCCCACTGGAAGACTTGAAACCAGACTAAACTTAACTTGTACAAATTGGGAGGATTGTCTCCGTGGCCAGGACTACAAATTATTTTTTTTCCACAAAGGGCACGATCTTGTAAGTGTAACAGCGATCACAGTTAGGAGGCAGGCTGCTGGCCATGAAGCAGACCTGACGAGGATGATAAGAGAACTGCATGAAGAAGAATATTCATCTGGCTTGACAAGAATCCAATTAGGCATGCTGGATGCTGCATCTTTTTTTCTTTTAAAAAAAAACAAAACATTTATAAAATGTTTTTTTCATCTTCTTCCATGCAGTGTCTCCTCTCCATGCAGCTCTCGTTTGCCTTTGTCATAGCACCTCTAGAGGGTAGAACTTGGGACTAGGCTGGAGTTTTTCGTATATGGGTTAGCGCTCAGCCTTACCA
The DNA here is from genome assembly GCF_008315115.2 of Sander lucioperca. Taxonomy (NCBI): domain Eukaryota; kingdom Metazoa; phylum Chordata; class Actinopteri; order Perciformes; family Percidae; genus Sander; species Sander lucioperca. The sequence goes on along the minus strand of NC_050177.1, from coordinate 8,844,850 downwards.
GTAATAGAAAGTGATTGGCTGGAGTGGATTTGTATAGGCACTGAGGGAGATCAATGCTTAAGCTCAAGTAACACTCTGCCCTAGAAGTACAAGTGAATAATGTGGAGCAGGAAGCAAATTTGTTAAGAGAAACTGCCAAAAAAGTTTTACAAACTTAAAAAGATGCGGCCATTACTGCTGTGACCTGGACCTGGAGGATCCATCTAAAGAGATGTCAGGTATGCTTTCAAAGGAAATGCTTTTCACATCGTCTCAAACCCCTTCCTTCCATAACTAGGGATGTGCATTGCAACCTAGCTTAGGCTACAAATGCTGTAGTATGTGGAATTGCTCCATGTAACATGTATGTATTGTCCCTTTCAAAATAAACGTTCTGATGTCCGAATTGGCAGGGCTGCGTCCAACAATTTGTGTTACTTTCTGTGAACATGTAATCCGACCAGCAACGCCACTTCACACAGTAATTGTCCAGGTGTGAGGAGGGAGAGACAATATGCAGAACTGTAACCTTATTTATCAAACTTTTTTATTCTTCTCAAGTACTATTGCTATCAAGTCTGGCCGTTTGGATCATGGAATACACATTTTTACCTTTAAACATAGTTGGATGTCACTTTGTACAGTAAGTAACTAACTAGTAAGTAACTAACTAGCTTTTTGTTAAGATTATTTTTTAGGCATGTTTAGGCCTTTATTGACAGGACAGCTGAATAAATGAAAGGGGAGAGAGAGGAGGAATGACATGCAGCAAAGGGCCGCAGGTTGGAGTCAAACCCGGGCCCGCTGCGTCGAGGAGTAAACCTCTATATATGGGCGCCCGCTCTACCAACTGAGCTATCCGGGTGCCCGAGAACTAGGTTGTTTTAAGCATACCTTTAAACATGGCGGTTGGAAATAATGAAGCGTGATGAGTGTGCCAGGAATGGCTGCAGAAGCAGAGATTGAGAAGTGACTGCACTGCAGAGACTTACAGTATGAGCTAATGGGCAGCAGCTGCAACAGGTGGGAGCTGGATGTACAGGTGCATATCACTTGGTCCCTTAATGAGATCGCACAGGGATATATTTGGGAACTATAGGAGAGAGGATGCAGAGAGAGGTGGAGATGTAGCCACAGTCTTGACACTTGTTATCTCTCACCTCATTTATCATGTTGCCTTTCTTTTGTCAGGTATGGCATGTGTTGCAATGTATACGCATATTTCAATGCCCAGAATCATTTTTTGGTCATAGCAGCTGAAATGTACATGTACAGTACTGAGCAGGACAGCAGTTGTACAATTCAGCAGCAGCATACATTTTTTTTAGTGTCTTTTAAACATTTAAACAGTTAATTTAATCTCTCAAAACATTACATTATATTGGCAGGAAACACAACAAAGAAATATCCAATTTCAAACCACCACATATTGTACCGTAGCATCCCACACACCACACACTGCACATGTTAGCTGATCTGTAACAGAAGCTCCGGAGGAAAAGTTAATGCAATCAAGCATGATTCTGAGGTAAAAAGCTTTATCAACATTTCCTCAGGGCAGCAAGGTCAGATGCATCTTCACAATCCAAAAGATAAATGGATCAGGTTTCCACACCACATGTAGTTCAGAGCCCAGTCTGCCAGCAGCCACATAAACATAGGCTTTTGGCCTTAAACACAGGGTTCTCGGTCTAGTGAGGCTTGTCAAAACACAAAATGTCCCCAAGCTAAAGGAGTGGTTTGACGTGATCGATGGACACTGAAGGGGACATTACTGTGGATTCACTCGAGTGACCTGCAGATTTTTTCTGCCCTAGCTTTGTGGGATAAATGCAGCGTGTTTATGATTGTGGGATTAGATTAAATTGCAGCCTGTGGTAGTTCTGGGCTCCGTTCTTTGTACGTGGATAACCAAGTTATCCAATTTAGAATGTTGATGATTTGACATGAGTCTGGATTTTTTAGGTTCTTCGAAGCTGTCTAAATATATATCTGGAACTGTTGTCAGAGCAACAAGTCCTTAAGCCCAAACATGGTCTGGTCGTAGTCCGGCTCAAGGGATGTATTCTGCTGGGATAACGCCTGACATCCGGTGCGTCTTTCACGCGCCGGATGTCCCTCCCTTTTCGCTATGTCCGCTATCTGGGGAGTGCCGCCCAGGACGGTTGTGATTAGTTTAAAGAAATACAAACAAGCCAAAGTGTTTTTCCCCCTTTCCCAGGATATAGGCAGTGTAGCCAGACCATACTTCGCCGCTGACACAGAGCTGTGGAGATAAATCAGGCAATGTGAGACTAAACTAGACTAGACTGGATCGTGACCCAGACACTCTACTGTGAACCACATACATGAACTAATTTTCAAACACAAATGGCTTGCTTTCTTAGATTAATAATGAAATATCAACACTACTATCAAATGAATTGTTAATATAATGATTTCAGATGAGAACATGCAGGTTATTGTATGATTATGATGAAAACGTACCTATACTTATACATGATAAAACATGATAAAATTAAAATGAATAAAATTAAAATAAATAAAACTTTGTAAACAAGAAATACAACAATATAACAAAATAGTTTGAGAAACTCTGAGTGAAAAGGCATAGACTCAACTAAAAGATTCTAACTGTTAAAAAGACCAATGGAGCCAGAACATGTGCCATTTAATTTGACATTAATTAGATAGGAATTTTTCATTTGAACACTAAATGTATTAAATGACTGAACTGCAGAACTCACTTTGCTGAAAATTGTTTATGCAATTAAGATGCTATTGGCAAGGTTTCTTTTTTTCGTGACAGGCTTATGATTATCACTTAAAATGCTAACTGCTATTAAAAACCACAATCACATGATCAGCACTAAGCCAATCCTACGATTGCTGCTCATTGATTTGCCTTTATTTCAAATTAAGATTGCACTGTTACCCAAGATAACTTAATCCAAGATTTACAAATCAATCCTCAAACAGCTTTCACATAACCAAATTAGCTGGATGAGAAGTTTAGCCTGACGCGATCTGTGTGTCAGCCTGAATTTAAAGCTACATTTGAAGAGCAAGGCTCTAGTTTTAACGGAGGCAGTAGTTCCACACAGGTGTTTACAGCAGGGGTCTTCAACGTGTTTTAAGCCAAGGACCCCTTAACTGAAAGAGAGATGGAGCAGGGACCCCCTACTACATATATTGAATAACATGACGTTGTATATTAAACTGGGCCTACAATAACGTGTAGGGCGGCCTAAAGCTTTTATACATACCTTTTTTGCAGAGAATACTAAACTATTAAAATAGCCTAATAATTGTTGGCATGGTTTTATAAACTTTCCAAAAGAAATAATTTGGAGGCCCCCATGCATTGACTCTGTGGACCCCTTAGGGGTCCCAGACCCCCTGTTGAAGATCCCTGGTTTACAGAGTGAAGAAGATTGTCTGCAGTCACCAACTTACTCTGCACAAATTTGCACATCAGAGTGTGATTTCAAATGGGATACCATACATTCTGTACAGTGTGGCTTCATTTTCCTGCCCTGGATCTAAAATGATATTGGCAAGTGAATGCCCCTCATGTGTCTGTATCAGTTTGACTTGTTGTTATTGAAACAGGTGTTACCCGCAGATAAAATGTGGAGTGAGAAATATGATTTTCGGTTGAAGGATAGACATTTCTTATCTCAGATAACCACTTTACTTCTGTCATAACCTGTCTCTTCCTCTGAGTTCAGCGGTTAGAGAAAACGTGTGTGTATGTGTGTGTGTGCACATGTTTGTTTGACATATACTGTATACCTAGGTTTCCTTTTTGTGTGCTGTAGGCCTATTTACTCCAAGATGCACATGTACACAAATACTGTCGAATGCAGAAGGGTCTTTCAGATTTTAATTCTCTTCACTTCTTGTGTAAGGACATATACTCTTTGATGAACCTGCAGCTATTTTACATAGTTTTCCTTTTTTGGTGAAGTGTGATTTGTTAGTCTGTAGTATGTTCAGCTAATATTCTCTGATCCAGTTCCAATAGTGCTAACAAGTGCTAGACTAACTTTCTATTGTGAAGTCGGAAGAATAGCTTTGCTAAAGCAACATTCCAGCTTATTATAGGCTGCATTATTGTGCACTTGACACTCAAATCTGCTCTCATTTTGATGGTAGGCTTCCAGTTTATTTTACCAATGACTGCTCATTTCTTCTATTGTTATTGAACTGTTGCTCAGAGGTCTTTGTCTCTTTCTGCTCTTTCAGTTGTCATTCTGATTGAACCAGTGTTTCATTTTCCATGTAGGAAAAAAACATTACTGTTTTTGCAAACATCTATTTGTAAAGAGGACTTTAAAATAGGATAAGATAAGATAGATTTTATTGTCCCGAAGGAAATTTATCTTGGACAAACAAACAATATCTGCTGTTTAAAGAATTCAACACAACAGAGTGCATACATACATACACATATACATACAGTACACATGCACAGACTGTTACATCTCTCTGCATGGACATACTCATGTTGCATACAGAGACTGCCACTAGACAACAAAATTGCACACTGCCCGTTGTGCAACACATTATAATAGTCGTCAGAATATGTGCAGCAAAGGTAAGCTGTCTATCAACATAAATCCTGGTAAAAGAAAAGTAAAAATGTACATGTGTGTGTTTCTACAAACCTCAAAGCATTAAAGACCGAATATAGAGACAGAGCGCATTTAAGTCCCTCCCACACCGGAGGGGAAAACAACTCATCCCTTTCTATTGACTTAGTATTGCGTGAAGCTGCCTCCTTGTCAATTCCGTCTGCCAGCAAACAGAAAAATGCCTAAAACTTGCTTTGTGGTGGGATCCACTACCAACATGGTGCCGAATTGAAAAACTGAGCTTTTAAGAACATAATTGGATACAGGAAATAAGACGTGAGGCATCAGCAGGAAGAATGGGAAAACTTTGGAATCACTAAGTATGCCTAACGTTACGTGTGCACTGACATTTGTCATCACATAAGTCCGTTTTAGGCCAACTATATTTCAGTAAGTTAAGCTAAAGCATTTTGACAGTAAGCAACTTGTGCTGACTTATTAAGCTTTTGAGGCAGGCAATTCCAAACATTTGAATGGCAGTGAATATAAAATAATGTGTAGGCTATATAAGTAATATAGGATATTAACACAGCTCAGTTTGATATTTTGCACAAAATAGTTTTGATGATATTTCTTTGTGTTATATGGTGACTCATTTATGTGTTTTTAGCCCCTCCTGTTCTTTTTAACACCAGCTGTTGCCACCAATTGTTTGGATTCACAACTTTTCTGTAAACAGGTTAGCTTTCCAATCTCTCAGTGCTCCAAGCCACTGAGGCCTGGAGAAGATTTCTCAGGAAATTTCAAAATCAAGTGAGGATCAAAACAGAACATGGAGACCAAGTAACCTCTCAGCAATATATTTGGACCAGCATGATCCTACAGGCTGGTCTGTTGCTGCTACTTATAGAAATATTGGCATTGGTTTCTCTCTGTTTATAAAGCTGGCGGGCCCGGAGCATGGGGTAGAGACTGTGGAGATCTCTGATATTTGGCAAAGTCAACAGTAGTAACAGGAGGATACTTCATCATAGTCACAGTCACTGTCAGGTACCTGAGACCTTGCCAGCTTTTTCAATTTCTCCTGGCCTCATAGCAATTTGCCAAGCGGAGAAAGAGCAGTTGAATTGCAATCTGTGCGTACATTTATTTGTATAAGAGAGTGGAGGGAGTGACCTAAATGGGGCTGAAGGACATCCGTAGAGATATAACCAATAATACAGCCTGAGGCGCTATTTTGCTCGGCCGCCACTGGAGAAATGTCTCATAGTTGCGTTGAGGAGGTCACCAGATGGCATGAAAGTCACCAGCCTTTACTTAAGAGGTTATGTAAGAGGTTATAAAGAAATGGTTGTTTGTGGACAAAATCTTTAAACAGATTACTAAAGTGTCCATGTTTGGTTGTCACCTCAGACTGACGATGCAGTACACTAATTCAGCCACAGGACAGCCTCAGATGGCAGCATGTCAGGATAAGTGCAGTTCACTCGGAGCATGTCAAACAGCAGCATTGAGCTAATGGATTTCCTGCGTGTCCCTGTGGGTTGTTTCACTATCGACAGGAGAGTGGCTCAAGTCCTGCCATTCACAACCCTTGGAGCTGATAACGTGGGGAAGGAAAGCAGACAGTGCCACAGCTCACCTGTCACTCCGGCTCCTGTTCCAAATGGCTGCTGTTGATTTAACTGATTGGAGACAGGCCCACTTAAACAAAACAGAGAGCGTCCATCCCGCCGAGAGTGTTACAGAGACAAAACACGTTGGTATAACCGGCCTCTTGTTTACTCTAACATGGCAGGCGTGACCTTTCGTGAGCATTTCAAATAACCAGTGGGACCTGACAGAGACGAAGTTGGGCTTGGGAGAGGAAGTTCCTGCTAGCTCTGACATTACCGGCCATCTGCTTTAACAGGTCGACTGGGAGAGCAGCACAGACGCAGGTACTTAAAACTGTGCAAACAGCCTAACAATTTTGTTTAGTCATATGGGGGTCACTGAAAAAAAAAATGAAGTTATTCCTGTTGTACATCATTGAAATGTTTTAATTAATGAAAATAAAAAAAATCCAGCATTTGTATTGACAATTGAGTCTTCATACTGCTGATTATTTTCTCAATTAATCTATTAATAACGGTTTGGTTTATAAAATGTCCCAATGCCCCAACTTGAGAGTGTCATTCTGAGGTGCCAAACAAATTAGGAAAAGTATTAAAACCATATCGGTAACACTTGTTAGAGGTTTACAAAAGACATGTTTTCTTACTTAACTCTATGGCATATTTGCTCAAAGTGCAGCCTGTGGCGGCGTGACATAAAAATGCATGGATGGGATTGTAATCCTCCACAGTCCATTTCAATACTTTCACTTTCAATAGCTTACATTTAATACACTACTCCACTGCATCAAACTGAGCCACCTTAGCAAGCGTCTGCCAGGTTAGGAATGACAAATCGTACAGTAGAAAGCTACTGTCTGCATGGCAACTAGTGGAACCTTGCGAGTTTCACTGGAATTACGTTATGTCATTAACGCTAGTGCTGTTAGCTAAAGTTAGCAATTTCGGTGGACAACTCGCGACTGCAATTTTCCTGTGCAGCCCTTTAATTTTATGCTGAATCTCTAAAGAACTCCTGCTCTATGGTACCTACAGCAGCTATGTCAGTAGTTTGATTTGTACAGGCTTTGACTAGGGCTCCAACTAATCAGCAATGTTGCTTAAAAATTACTTAACCAATTCATCTTTTATCTAAATATTTTAATTTTCTGCTGACTGACTCTTGGATTAATAGACTCATCGTTGCAGCTTTATCTTTAGGTGATTAGGTTTTTGAAGATTACTTTTTGGCGTGTTTGCCTTTATTTGGTAGCAGACAGTAAACCAGGGGAGAGAGACTGGCATGCACTAGCCTGGCATGTGTTGCTCTGGTGGATCCATAATTCATCATTCATTTTTTTATTTGATTATTATAAACTGTACCTCCGTGTGTTGGAAAGTGGTGAAAAACTAAAAACAGCATTTAGTGTGCTTGGAAACCCTTTCCATCCATCAGGTTTCACTTGATAGTGGTGTCATCTAACTTCACCATCTCTATAAATGATGTGTTCATGATTCACTGCTCACTAACAACAACAAAAATACAGTTTGGTGAGAGTCAGACTGTCAGATGTTCTGCAATCTTTGCTGCTGTTTGAATGCGAGGAAAGTAACAGATTGCAGCTTTTAATGACTGCATTGAATTTCCTGGGTATTTAATTGCAAACATTTTCAGTGCTGCTGTGTTAAGCTTTTCTTCATAGGAGGCCATGGCTAACTCTCAGTGTTTTGTGGTTTGTGACTCTGTGTCTTTCATTACTGTGTGTAATCAGACTGCTCTCCTTCTCTGGATTAATAGTAGCTGTAAATTCATGAGGTGCTACTGTATCAGCGTGGCCGTTTTCCAAGATGTCATTTGGCCAGAGAGCATGAACCAGCAGCAGAATGAATGACTGCATATCCCATTACCCCCAGTGCTGGGTTTGCATTTTGTTCTCTCTCTTAGAGCTAAACTGAAGGGTATTTGTTGAAAGTGGAGTATCTTTAGAGCAGAAGGAAATAGTGTGAGATTTCTTTCCCTCAACACCCTGCTGATTTACGCCTCGCCTTATCCTTAAAGGACAATGAAAGCTTGTGAAATACTGGTTATTGCTTGTTGCATAGCTGGCAGCAGGAATAATGTAACGACGTGTTAAGATGCAGAGTGAAGAGTTCGGACCAGCAGGATAGCAGACTGACCTCTGCCCAGCTAAGTGATGGTTTCAGCTCGGCTCCATCTGCCCATTGTGTTTGCCCTTGGCAACCCAACATAGTTGCTGGTGTTGGTGAGTTAATGAGGACTGCGGAAAGGTTAAGTAAACAGGAGGGGCCAGCCTAACAGGAAAATTACTACCGCCATCACCACAGACCGTAGCTGAGCTGAGCTCAGGCTGCTCTCATCATTATGTCATTTATCAGCTCTGATTTTAATGATGCGTGGGTAAAATTGAACTGTAGATTACAGCAGCATGACAGTAGTACATATTGGCACCCCTGGCAGCTAAAACGCTTTGGATTCTAATTGAAGTCCACAGTGCCAAGGAAGGTGCCGAAATACAACCCTACTATTTTGTTCTCTTTTGAAGAATATACTCTATGTGAAGCAGAGTGAGAGGAAAGTGGCCGTTTTCAGTCAGGCGTTTTCAGTCTTGCCATCCCTCATGGTTGGGAACTGCTCCTTTGAGCTTCTCCTCGGGACGAACACAGCCTGCCGACTCCCTACATACCATGATGGATGACGGGATTGTTATTCAGCATTCCTAGGCTCCGCTCGGCTGCCAAGCTGCTGTCTTCTCCGATGGCCATTGTTCTCCGGTCGGCTGGAAGAGTCACCTTTATCCGATTGAAATAAATGAGATATACTCAAACTGAGGCATTAATTACAAAGTTTATCTCCCGGCTAAAGTACACTAATAAAGGTCTCTAATAAGGCATCCATCATAGCTACATTCTGTGGATGTGGCTAAGGGCAACGGCCAGAGGTCGCCCCATTTGATGAATGGCAGTCACGCATGATGCAACAAAAGATATTACAGATCTCTCCCTCCACACACCAATACTACTCAAATTATTACTAGTTGACAAACATGCAAACACAATGGCACGCATTGTGTTTAAAGCACTTTGACAGAAATGTCACAAAATTGATTTGTTTGTGCAGATAATAGATTTGAGCTGTATATTTACATTTTTTATCAAATACTCAAGTCCCAGTATTCATGGTTCAGAGATCCAGTCCTGAACAACTTACAATGTTTCCAGCCAATAGTAGATCTGGTTGTGTTCACCCACAGCATGTTTACTACATCTTTACTTGTCAAAACAGAAAACCTGCAATTCTGTAAGTACTATTTTTGTGTGCTTGCCTGCAGACAATTATGACGAATGTGTGTGCTGTCTGCACTGCCGGCACTCACTGCTGACTGCTGCAGGCCAGAAATTGGTCCTGCTGGCTCAAAGATAAACTCAAAGAAACAACCAACGGCAACAATTGATAGCTTTTCTGTAAGCCAACCCTTCGGCATAGGATGACCATTAAAGATCAGTTATGAGTTGACTTAAATACCTGATTTCAACTGTAACGTTTTATCAGTATAAGTCGTATTTTGTCCACATGATTTATTGCTGTCAACAACAGACTTTGTGACGTGTTATCTTCAGCCACTTGTGACCAAACAAGATGGCGGTAAGATTTCTCAGTTGTCTTCTTTTGCCTCCTGTGTTGAATCGTCTCACACCGGAGGTGGACCTTTGCTACGGCTGTCGTTGCACAAGATCTTGGCTTCCTGCCAGATGACGCATTCAACGCAAAGCTGGGAGACATTTCTTTGTCTTTGCACACATTTACCACAAAGTGCCCCTTTAAACATGTGCTAATGGCTGTTATTTAGCTACTCCCTCCTCATGCAAAGAATAACATGTTGTGATCATACTCCATATTCATGATAGACTCCAGTTGTATTTTTAGTGCCTCTTAACAACAGTTTCTTTCTAAGATGGATGTTAGAGTGGGACCTCTGGGTGTTTAAACACTTGGATCACAGGTGAAGTTCAAGGTGATTACAAGTTAGCTCTCGTAGCTGCTGTTACAAAAAAGCAAAGAGGTGTTTGTGTTGTTTTTAAAGAATAGTAGTTATTTGGTTCTTAATCAAGTTATCTTTTTTTTTTAGGATTTCAATGAGACTATTGATAAATATGCTAGGTTAAAGATATTTTTCAAAAGCAGGCTTTGAAAAGTACTCTTCCTTCTGCTCTGCTAAGTCTTCAAGAGCCTTTTTTTCTTGTACAGAGAAGTAAATTGTCCATGCAGTGCAATTTTAGTGACCATATTGTGGCTTTTGGCAGCGACTCAGAATGACTGTCTGACATCTCCACTGCTGCTCTGCTCTGCTCTGCTAAGATTGCACCAGCTGTCTCCTGTTTGCTTTCTAATGTCTTCTTTGTTAACATTTTATCAGCCGTCTGATAACGGCATAACTGGAGGGCAGGCTCCCTCCAGCACTGGACGACAATGGCACAGAGGATTCATGGCAAAGATCTACTGTATTCATGAGTCAAAGTGGAACAGTTAAGAGACAAGCAAATGCTCATTCTACTGGTGACCAGTGCATTAATAAATAACAGATAATAGAAAAATAGCTCCATTACTTTAAATTAGCTTTAAATGGTCAGAGTCTGTCAGCACGGGTACATATATTCTCATCTTTGTGTCTAATACAATAAATTGATGTCGCATGTACACATTTACAGATAGAAAGAGATGGGCCATGGATTAATAAGAAACATAAGGCAATCCTTTTAACAGGGATTAAAGCAAAAATGTTTGTGTCATTTAATCATGAAACAGGTGTCCTCTTGTACGTCATGCTAACATAAAAGCACATACATCAGTGAAAGAAAATGACCGGTATCCTGAAGTGTACTACTAACAGTATGCAAAATTGCAGCTTCCCCTCATATGCAAAACAGCCCTTTTACTCCTTAAGATCTATTATTCACTTTCTTGCTTGCATATCCAATTACTAAATGAGCTTTGCCTCATTCCAACAACTCGACAAAATAGGAAAAAAAAAACCCTCTATGGTAGCAATTAGTTGCACCAGAGGGTAACATGGCTTGTCTTTTTGTTGCTCTCATATTCTCTCCCTTTGGTGCTATTAATCACTGAATCTGTGGACTGTGATGTGCGCTGATCATCCATTTAAATTTAAACGTGTCTCCATCCAAGTGCAAAAGAAGGAAATACAACAAAACCTTAATAAACTTTAGCTGATTCAAAATGCTGCGGCTAGACTCATTACCTGGTCCAACAGAAGAGAACAATAACACTGGTTTTGAAATCACTTCGTTGGCTCCCGGTCCATTTTTGATTGGATTTTAACATTTTAATGATGACTTTTAAGGCTAGTAGGGGTTTATAGGTTATATAGCTGACCTCCTGACCCCCTAAAAGTCTGAATGCAACCTGAGATCTTGTGGCAGGTCATTCCTGACCATTCCTCTGTCAAACCTGAAAACTAAAGGTGACCGGGCGTTTTCTGTTCAGGCCCCTCAGCTGTGAAATGACCTGCCAGTGGAGATCAGAGAAGCAAACACATTGCCAGTTTTGGGCAGAGAATCAGACAAGATAAACTGCCTGGATCGTAATGATCTCCTACTGTTTAGTTGCACATAATGCATGCTGTGGCTGGTGGCTGGTGGTGGGTTTGAAAGGAGAGTGCCATATTGTAGAAAGAAAATAATGTTACAGGAGCTTGTTGCATCCCTTCACTGCAGCAGAAGTTCACCCCTGCAGGCTGACCAGAGCTCTGAGGTTTTCCCAAGGCAAGCTGTCTTGCTCCTGCCTCTGCGGCTCATCTGTCATTGGCCAGACCTAAAGCTGCTGGATCTTTGCCTGAAGACTTTTAAAATGCTCTGGCGAGAGGTCATACATTGAATTAGAAAGCCAGTGGGGGGAAATATTGTGGTGGTGGAGGAAAAGCAAGTATTAAACTGTGTTTTTTTTTGTGGCAGCAGTGCCTCAAGCGTTGCTCGCCCTGTCAGTCTGGACCCGGCCTGTCATGTGAAGTTGCAGTTTATTTCCAGGGGAAATACATTTAAATATCAGGGCTGAGTTCATTGTGCAGTTCTCAAATGTGGTATTGATTTTGTGTTTTTACCAAGACTTCTCATTCTTATATATATACTAGGGCTGTCAGCATTAACGCATTAATCGCGATGCGATTAAGGGTCGAGCATAATGCGTTAATTAATCGCATGCCGCCATTTATTCATTTATTTTCACTTCACTCGGCTTTGTGTCGTGCCTAACAGGCTACTATTTTGCCGTACTTCCTCGTAACACATCCTGCTACTGCAGGAATAGCAACGCGGATTTCGGTGCCTCATTCTGGTGCCACCTGCACTTCTCTCTGATGCTCTGAAACAGACGTTACAGGCAACAGAAACATCGCTGCACGTGATGTTAGTTAACACTACACTCAACAGCAGCTAACGTTAGCCTACCGCTAGCTAGTAGCTGGATTAAACACGGTTACAATGCTGACAGCTAACGCTAAACGGTGTAAAGTGTGTCTGTATTTCACTGTAGAGGATTCCGACACTGGGATGTAACAATCTGCAGCTGCTGTTGTCGGAAAAACACAGACAGTGTGTTCAATGAAACTGGTAATTTACAGCATCGTGGGGCATTCAAAGTTGTTGTTAAATTCAAATGTGTTACTAGATTTAATATATAATAAACAAATACAAATCTTAAAATCAAGTTCATAAAGTCACTTTCTTTGCATTCATTTGATTCCCAATCAAGATACACTGGTAAGAATGGCTTTCATTGTTAATATGTACTTAAAAACAGTTTTAAAATGCAAAATAATAGAATTTGAATCATGTGATAAAACATGCGATTAATCGCGATTAACTATAGATATTCAACGATTAATCTCGATTAAGAAAATGTAATCGTTTGACAGCCCTAATATATACAGTATACACATACAGTATATATATTGACATTTGTATAGACAGTTGTAACTAATGACTGTATGTGCATGTATTGTTTAGTGCTGGATGAAGTATTCTTATGCTTTGTTTAGATGTTCCCTGAGGAGTTTTCCTGTACACAAACAAACGTTTGCATGTTTACATTCCGTGTTACTCACTAACACACATTGTGTGTTTCCTTAAAATTAAGAAAAATGTGTTGAGTACTTTTCCTTTCTTAAGTATTTTAAAACCAGCATTGTTTACATCTATTGTTTCCAGCTCACAGTCTTCTTCCCTGCCTTTTCTGATGCATTGCTGTGTTTCTTATAATATTATAATCATTGGATTATTATTACTTATGCTTCACAGTTTAAGTAGCATTTTAATATTGTAGATGGTTCACATGGAGCTAATTTTAACTTATCTTATACTGTTGGGTAGTTTAACATAATTCTTCATATATTATTAGGCTCATCATAGGTTTTATATTTTAAATCTTAACTTGTAAAGTAACTAGTAACTATAATGAATGTAATGGAGTAAAAAGTACAATAGTAATCTCTGAATTGTAGTGGAGGAGAAGAATAAAGTATCATTTATAGAGTAAATGTACTTATAGTGGTTACATTACGCCAAACAGCCAAACAGAAAGTCTGTAAAGTTGATGATGTTCGAAATGGCACAACAGAATAATAAAGTACTCTGGAAAACTAACAAGCATTTGAAATGTGGGAAAGCACACCGCCTCCTCCCCAGCAGCATCTCTTCACTTCAAGTGTTGAAGTGTTTGTCATTCAGCTTAATAAGGTGGCCTCAACAGGGAACACCACGCCAGCAACCTCGGGGATGGAGAGCTTGGATCGGGGTGCTGGAGGGTTTGTGACTTCATTTTGAGCATTAACACTAAATTAATTTGCATAGGACGGCACATGAGTGGAGTTGTGGGAATCACTTTTGCCACAAAAGTTCTCTGCAGAAGTTACATGCACTCTCCCTGTGTTCTTCTAAACAGACCGGAGGTTTTTTGTTTTTTTTTACCAGAGTTTGTGCATTATTAAGAACCTCACATGTTTAGTATTACAGTACATGCATCCTCCATAAGTGAACAGAGATCACATTCACAATATTTTGACAACATAAGTTACATAAGTGTGTTGTACAAGAAGTACGCCTACACTAGCCACATTAACTAAAAGACACATTTCCACCGCAAAGAAACAAATAGATGTAATATGATAAGTACAAATGACAAAGATAGATATATCAATATCTTTTTATTTATTAAGTTAAAATAACGTACTAAATAACTTAAAAAAAAATATATTACATAATCATTGTGACATAGTATTATGTTGACATATAAGTAGGCTACACATTTTGCCTTACGAGTATTTAAACTCATAGTGTCTTCCTTTTCATTTTTTCTTTTCTTTTCTTGGTGAAAATGGGCTTCCATAGCACCACAGTTACAGCTAGCATCAAATAAAACACATTTGCTTGAAAGAAAGCTACAAGTATAAAACTATTAATAAAAGTAAGGATAAAAAACAAGCATGGTAACACTTCTGCTGCAGAGGAAAACTCCATTATAGTGAGCCTTACATATCGTTTTGTTTTAATTATTCATCTTAATCACTGAATTGTAAATATGCTTGAATTAATCAATTAATAATGGCTGACAACTAATACATAACACTACTGTAAGGTAATCAATTATTAAAACAGCTCCCTACTTATTATTAAGACATCGATGTTGCGGTCAGTAGAGTTCATGGTCCCTCAGCTCTGTTGATTGAACCTGCTGTTCACCCTTTGTGTTGAATTGCCTGCAGAAAAACTTGAAACTTTAGAAATTAATTTCTCTCACCGAGTTCAAAGCCTGAGTATAAGATGAATCCTGTGGGACGTATTGTTTTGCATAAGTTGTTATCTTCCAGGCAGTAGCACTGCGCTCTCATCTCTCTCTCTCTGTCTGTCTCTGTGTTTTTAGGGCTATGAGATTGTTTATGTAATATGATAATGCATTGTTTGTCTGAAGCTTCATATGTGATGCCCTCTTGCCCACATCTGGCTCACAAAAATAATTTTTGATCTCATAAACGAATAAATCAAACGATGTTAAAAAAAATAAATAAAAAATTGCCTTCCAGTGATAGACCAGTGAGGCTCTTAGTGCCAAACTCCACCAAACGGCCTTTGTAGCAGCGAACACTGCCAGCCATTTGTTTCATGCTGTACCAGAATTCACAAGTTACAATCTGCACAAATCATACAGGCACACATCCAGTTTACTGCAGAGGAAAGGAAGATAGCAAGGGGGTCTTGATAGGTCCTGTGGCATTGTGTCATGTATACAGTATTTCATATACATGACACAATATAGATGGCCAGTATGTGGACCCCTGAACAAAACAACATTACAGTCATAAGTGAGTGAACCACGGGCCATAAATAAGCTGCTATTACAGCCTCTGCTCTTCTGGGAAGGCTGCAGGGATCAATGCTCTACCCAACCAACATAAGAGACAACTCATCCCAAATGCTCTGTGCAAGCAAGTCAAGCAAAAAAATGTGGAAATCCTTATGGAGCTTGTTTTATGCACGGGGGCATTGACATGTTGAAACAGGAAATGGTCTTCCCCTAACTGTTGCTACAAAGTAGGAAGCACATTGTTGTGAAAATAATGATTAAATGCTGAAGCACTAAAAGAATACTCTGCCTATTTGGTACTGCTCTTCTCTAACATTGTCTGAAAATATCAATGGACAAAAAAAAAGGATCAAAATTGATGCCGCAGATATTGTATATTTTTATTCCACGCATTATTGTTCCTTGCGACTACATTACCCACTATGTACAGTAGTCACGCCAGACCTTCCTCCACGGTGCTACGGAGGAGGGTCTGGCTAGTCCACACAGCATTCCGGAATCACAATCGTCTTGGGCGCCGCCGCTAAGTGCCGGACAGAGCAACGGTGCCGCTGCAAATTGTCTCGGGAAGGAACTTGTTTTGGTGGAACATGTGTACGTTCAAAAGTTGTTTTAGTCATGCCAACAGAAGAAAGCGGAAGGAACAAGAAAGCGGAAGGAAACGGACATCCGACCGAAAAGAGGGACATCCAGCGAAATTTTCGGCGGCACTGGAGCAATCCCGGAAGTGGAACGTCGTGGATATAGACTACCCCCTATGCAACTCTAACTGCAGATAGTTTGGTCAGAGTTAAGGCTGCTGCAGCCACCATCTTTGTTGTTTCTCTATCTGTTGGGCTCTGCTCATTATACAACCAAGTGTTCATTGGTGCATGTTTCAGTTTTTAAATTAGTTATTTTTGATGAAATCATAAAACTTATTATAACTAAGTTGTTTTTTATGGGTCTGTGATTTTCAAATAACTTCTTAAGGCCTATTTTTCTGTAAAGAAGTGTATTTTGGTACCAATTACAGTGAAAATGATGTTGTTTGATTGGCTTAAGTTTTAACAACTGTTGTTGATTTCCAGAATAATTTCCTTAAAAAAAACTGCTTCAATTAAGAAAATATTAATTCAGTATCCATCTAGTGTTGGGAACTTTATTCTTCATACATGTTGAATTGTTTGTCGATGAATTTCACATTATTACGGCTTCAGCTGATTTTTTTTTTATTAGACTTTTATTACCAGTTAGTTGGAACCAACAGCAAGAAAATTACCTGTAAAACAAAGCGTTTCTTTTTCATTTCATTATCAAATAAATAGACTAATATATGTTTTCTCTGAAGGCAGAAATTGCATATTATGGCTGCAATATCCTTCAACAGTTGCAGTCTGTCACAGAATGCAAGTAAAGGGATTTTTGCCTTTACTGAACAGTGGGAGGTGGAGGATGACAGGACAAATGTGGAAAGAAAAAGAGAAAGAGGGGGATGACATGCAAAAATGGTTTTATAAACCCTGAATGATGTGGTTAAATGGTGTAAGCCTCAGATCCTGTGGCCAGCAGGATGTCCTGTTAGCAGGTTTTATCACATTTGATGAGTAATACATCTGAGAGGGACTTTTTGACATGAAAAATAGCATGCGGTGAAATTCAAATATCATCACAATCATGAAGAAGTAGTTCATACTGGAGATGTTGACAAGACAAATGTTTGTTCACTGGGTTGTGATAATCTGCAATCAGAGCACAGCAAATGTTTTTTTTTCTCCATCAGACTGTTTTGTAGTGCGGACAGATTTGAAAAATTGCCCTAGGACTGTGATCAAACACTGGATTCACATCATCTCAAAAAGCCAGTATTAGAACATTTTGTAAACAGTGTTTATCTCTAATCGCTGTCTTTTCTTCTGACATAGTAAAAAGAAAAAGACATCATCTTGCCCCTTTTTTACCTTGAGTGGAGGTTGGCATGTAGAGTGGAGATGAGTCAGTGCCACGTATTATACAAATACTGTTGACTTTAGAAATCAAGACCTTTTGGGGGGACGTAGTTCCTCAAATAGCCGTAGAGATGGGCAGTTTCCCCAGAGTGAAGGTGTGTCCTACTTTGCACAAGCGTAAGAGAGGTAATTTGAATTCTTTGATGTGCAACGCAGACTGCTTTTGAGAGTTGGAGTGAGACGAGTAAAGTGTTGAATAGGAATTTGTTTAGAATAGCATAACAAGTCATATGTTTAATTTCTGCCCAGCAATGTAGTAGGATGACTTTGTGAGGAGTCATTTTTATTTAATTTTTGTAATTATTTCGTGCCAGAGGATAAACCCAATAGGTTGACTCCAAATGGCGTTAAGTGTCAACAACACATAAACATGCATTGGTGACTTATAAAAGTCTGTCAGTCTTTTCTCTCTCTCTCTCTCTCTCTCTCTCTGTTTGCAAGTTTTAGTCCCTTAACGACATACCATGTGAACTAAACACAGCATTACAGCTTTAGATTTTCATCAACCTCCAAATCCGGACTTTCATTGATTTCCCTTCATTTCTGCACAGTATGAATATCAATAGGCAGACTTTGTCAATGTTACATTATCATTGTGTGGTGAAAAGTGTGCTGTGCATTATCTCAGAACAATTAGGTAACTTTGACAAAATGGCATTACGTGGAAATCAATGTACTTAAACAGTGTTTGGCAGTCAAATTGCTCAATCCCAAAGAATAGCTAATGTTCCCACCTATCTTTTCTGTCAGCTATTTCATGCAGAAGCTTAAGAGAGGCTACTGCTGGGGGAAAACATAGCAATAAACATTAATAACTGATTTGCTTGTAAAAGTTATTAAACAGGGTTTTTTTGTACACTAAAATATCAATATGGATAGGTTCCCTTGAGTTATTGGTGCATATGAATAACTTTGTAATTTCATTTCAACAAGTTTCTTTTTACTCTCAATTAAAGCTCAGCCTTCCACATAATAATTGTAACATTGTATTGTCTGTGATAATTAAGGTGATATAGAATGTGCACAACGGCATTGACATTAGAGTAACAGGGCATATTTGGTTAAAGACATCTTTTTAGGCTAAAAATGGCACACGTGTTAATTATTGTGAATAGCAGTGTATTTGTAGGAAAAATGTATTTCAGGAGTGATACAGAGTAAATGATTATTTATCTAAAGTACGATTGTATTTAGTAAAAAACAGTAGCAAGGTAGAGTGTTAAAGAAGTTTATTAAAGGTCCAATATGTAATATATTTACTGTAATTAATCCAAAAATGACCCCAATGTGTCATCAGATATTAAGAAAACATGCTAAGTTGAAATACTATCTTTTCTGACAACAACGCTAATGCCAGTATTTTCTTCTTTTGAAATTTCCGTGACAGAATTTCTGTTTGTGTTTTGGCCTGTGTGTTGTTATCAACTGCCCAGTTTGACAGCCAGGCTGGGTTGCCAGATATACCCAGCGTGCTACAGCTGTAACGTTAGTACAGCCATGAAAGCAGCAAATAAACGAACAGGATCAACGGAGATAGATTCTACCTGACCTAAAAAAAATAAATAAAAAAAAAAGGACCAAAAAAGACCTTTTGGCTATGAGTTGGCTAATTTCCTCCTGAACAGGTAGCTAAGCATTAGCTTCAGGCTAATTTATCACGGCTACAAGTACTCACATTTAATTATATAGCTAGAGTACCCGAGTTGGTTGCTCGCAAAAACAATTGAGACACAGCCAGTAAAGTGATCCCGACTGGTCCTGGCTAAGGCCACCATGCTAACCCTGCTAACTGCTAACGTTACCAGAGGACCAGGCAAGCGGGCCACGGTTGTTTACAACGTGTAGCCTGTTCAGCGGCCGTAGCTAGCCGACAACGGTGAGTTACGTATTTTAAGCCAAGAGAGGGGGGATGTAAATCATAAAAAGAGAGGACCGTGAGTTTGCAGTGTGGTTAGCGATTGTTGCCGTAATTCTAAACCAATAAAGTAGGGCTGTCCCAAACGATTATTTTTTAAACGATTAATCTAGCGATTATTTTTTCGATTAGTCGACTAATCTATCGATTCATTTTTCGATTAATCTAACGATTAATTTTTCAATTAGCGATTATTTTCCCATTGCTCAATTATTAACAATTTACACAAAACAAATTTCAATAAGGTTCAAATCTCTATTTAACACTGCACTGTTCAAGTAAAATGAATTTGTAGTGCAACCTGAAGCCAAAATAAAGTCATTTTCAGGAGTAATACAAAAATAAAAACTTAGAGCAAGTGCAAAAAGAGTAGCCTGTATTTGCTTTGCTGTCTTAAAATCCATTTCAACATCAACAAAAATACATTAAACACAAAACTTTTATTTTCCACCTTAGTTGTGAATCAAAACAGTTATCAAAATTAAAAAAATGTTGGTAACACTGCTCACTCAGAGTAACATTAATAAAACTGGTTGTGCTTTTGGATAGGGGTGCGCCAGTCAGATACTCAGGATTGGTATCAATCCGAACTGTAATAATTGAACTAAAATGCAAAGGAATGTAAACAACAAAGACTTTTTAGTGCAAACTGCATAATGACACAAACCTTTAACAATAAACTTGGTGAATGCCCTGTTGTCAACATTGAACTAATGGAGAACTAACTTAAGTGCAAAGGAATGTAATTGAGTTGCCTTGTTGCTGAAAGGTGCTGTAGAAATAAAGTTGCCTTGCCTTACAACCTCAGCCTGTCAGTCAGTCATCAGGGCACAGAAACCACTGTTGGTGCCTGCATGTCTCAGGAGGAAGTGTCACCGCGAACGCTTTCGGCTCGCCATTAATATCATATCACAGCAAACGCTGTCTGCGTGAAGTTTTGAAAACTGTAACCACACTTGAAACCACTTTATCAGCATTACAGTGACTCTCTGGGACTTCAACATAACTGCAGAACCGACGTAGTTCTCCCGCACCTCTGTGCACACACGTGTCTGTGTGTCTGTGTCGAAGCTCCGCTGTTTGTCAATATGAAGACAGGACAGATAAGCTTGCGCTTACGCGCTCAGATGCTTTTTTATTTTTTTTTTTGACCCGACGTAGTTCAGGCGGCAGGCTGGCGGCCGCCTAAACTGCAAAGTGCTGCGGGAAACCCTTCCATTTTTAGATTTAGAGTTACACGTGAGTGACGCTCATAGACAGTTAAAGAAACGCGACGCATCGACGCAAATTATTTGTGTCGATGCATTTATGTAATCGATGACGTCGACTATGTCGACGAATCGTCCCAGCCCTACAATAAAGTGTGTTCAGTCGGTTGGAGAAGACGGCAAGGTAGTGTTATTTTTAGTGGCTCCTACTGTAATTCTAAGCCTAGGAAGTGTGTCTGTCTGTCGGGTGGAGAGGACTGCGAGGTTGTTGTGTTTTTAGCGGTTCCTACCGTAATTCTAAGCCAAAAAAGTGTGTCTGTCAATTGGGTACAGAGCTCTGCACTGAACACGGGCTGTCAATATAGCCAGCAACGTT
The DNA here is from genome assembly GCF_008315115.2 of Sander lucioperca. Lineage (NCBI taxonomy): Eukaryota > Metazoa > Chordata > Actinopteri > Perciformes > Percidae > Sander > Sander lucioperca. Next base: position 8,823,818 of record NC_050177.1, on the reverse strand, counting down.
AGCTACTCTGCTGTGCTGTGAAGTAATGTATGGCTATGTAAGACAAGCGTCTAGCAACATTGTTGTGGATGCTGCGGTCTCAGCCTGGCAACCTCCGTGAACTTCGAGTCTGGGGAGGAGGGGGCGGGGGAGACAACTCTCTCCAATATTTTGAATGTGTACTGCAGTAACTATTTAACACTAGCTGTCAGTATTACATATTGCACCTTTAAGGTTTCATCACTTTCTTGTGTTACCGTGTTTAGTAAAACATCATGGAATAATGAAATAATAATGAACAAGATGGAGTTGATTTTTTTAAGCTATTAAAAAAATTGTTTTTTGGCATCAGAATATGCTAATTGTAGTCCCTTAACAACAAATCTACACTTAACACAACATAACAGATTTGAACAATTCCAGACTTCCATTGATTTCCCTTCATTTCTGCAAGGTATGAAAATCAATACAAAGTAGACTTTGTCAATGTTACATTATCATTGTGTGGTGATGCTTTATTAAAGGTCTGCTCTGCATTACCTCAGAACAATTATGTAACTTTGACAAAATGGCATTAAATGGAAGTCAATGGCTGACTGGAACAGTAGTAAATGTATTTAAATTCTAAAAGACAGCAGCAAGCACAGCATAAAACATGCAAAACCAATATAGTCCTTAAAGGTTAGGTAAAGCTGTTGGTTTTGGTTTAATATTAACAAAGTAAATATGTCCTGTCTGGTGCTTCAAGTCAGCACTGACTTTCTCAATATTTACATAGTAAATAATCTTTCCCCCACCTTATACAAGTGCTTTGAGTTGCCCAAATATATAACTATAAAAACATTAATCATGCTTCAATTGTCATGGACAGGTTAGGGAAAACAAAGTAAACATGTTTTAGTACTTATCAAATGCTGTAGTAAAAAAATAAGATAAAATGTAAACCAGGTGGCATTAGGCTTCTTTTCAAATGTATTTGGTGTTTCAAATCTGTGTAATATTAATATATAAATATAATTTTTAGGTTGCAGCCTCTAGCTCACCCAGTAAGAGCGTGCGCCCCATGTAGGCTGAGTCCTTTGTAGCGTCCCGGGTTCGAATCCGACCTGCAGTCCTTTGCTGCGTGTCATCCCCCCCATCTCTCTCCCACCTTTCCTGTCCATCCCGTCACTATCAAAAAGAAATAAAGGGAAAAGCCCCCCAGGAGCCAGTATCATACTGCAGTATGATCAGTCAGTCTTATAAAAGAGTACTGTGTGAAATCAGGAGACCGTTTCAGATGAAGACTTGTGCACAGCCGGTGTACTGTTTCATCAGCCTGACAATGAGCATGAACTTTTAAAAGGTTTTTATTTATGTGCATAAACATTTTAATGAATCCAAGTCTTCCCCAGACTTCTAACTTCTAACTCAAGGGATTTTGTTTTGTTTTTCTCAACTGCGTTCAGGTACAGTATGCTGGCAGTTTTGGATGGCAGTCAAATTGCTTCCAAAGAATAGCTGATGGTTCCCCCTATCTTTTCTCTCAGCTATTGAATGCAGAAGCGTAAGATGTGCTACTGCTGGGGGAAAACATGGCAATAAACATGAATAACTCATTTGGTTATTAAAGTTATTAAACACAGTTTTTAAACACTAACTTGTAAAATCTCAAATGGGTAGGTTTCCTTGAATTATTAAATTATTGGTGCTTGAATTAAGGTTTCAGCTGTTTATTATGTTAGTATTGTTAATAAAACATGATGAAATAATGAGATAAACATGATGGAGTTGAATCTTTGAAACTTCTAAAAAATGTGTTTTTTTGGCATCTGCGCAAAACTAGGATAGCCTACTATGCTACTATAAAAATGTCTAAGTCCACCACTTTGAGCCAGACTAAAATATCTTAACAACATTCGATGGATTGCTCTGAAGTTTCATACAGACATTCATGGTCTTCAGAGGATTAATCCTACAGAGTTTGGTGATCATCTGACTTTTCCTCTTGCCCCACCATGAGGTTGATATTTGTGATTTTGAGTGAAATGTCTTGACGACTTAAGATTGGTATGAAATTTGGTACATACATTCATGCTCCCCTGAGGATGAATTGTAATAACACTGATGATCCCATGACCTTTCATTTAGTGCCATCTTCAGTTCAAAACTTGCTGCTTACTTTTCATACTTAAAGTAAATTTTGAACATTGAAGCTGAGAGTTGGTCTTCTGTACAACTGAAGTACTGAAAATGTAATTTAGCATCACCCCATACTTAAAAATAGATGCATAATGAAAGACGTTTTGGCAAAAAGCAGATTTGAACTTTACCTTGTGTCATTTATTTACAGCGAGACGGACCTTCTTTCCAGGCAAACCATTTCTAGTAAGAAGAGAGTGCATTACATTAATCTGACTAATGAGCTATCACATTGAATAAATAAATCTACAAGAACAATAATGTATTTTAATACGAAATGCTAAAGGCCACTCAGATGAAAAATTACCTCTCAAAAGTCTTAGCCTATTGAATAAATCTGACTTCCCCATTTTGTTGACACGTACGGGCCATGTGAAGTTGATTTTAATAATTGATCACCAGAAAGTGCTGGGAGAGAGCTTTGCTGATAAGCAAAAGAATAGGTTTTTGTGTTTGAATCACATAACACACACAACATCCTATCGATCCTCTTTGAATAACGCTTAGTGGAGGAGTCAGACTTAGGGATTATTTATGGATCCCTCTTGACCTTAGTATTTCCCAGGGAGATTGTGTTTAAGGCTATAAAATTGACTGCCAAATCTGCACACAATGGATCAATCTGAAGTGACAGCAATAATCAAAGGGAAGAGATTAACAGTTTTCAGCTTTAATTTATTTTTTTACCTACAAAGTCAGACGTCATCATCAGCTAGGGCTGCACGATTATGGCCAAAATGATAATCACGATTATTTTGATCAATATATTGATCACGATTAATTATCACGATTATTTGTTGATTTTAACCAAAACTAATTTTATTGTCACATAGGCTAATTATAACTGCTTTCACATCCATATTGTGCTACATTCCTGCCAATACATCCATATCTACATTCCTCCTTTGTTGAAGGATACTATGTAAGAAGTATGCCATTTCAGCTGTTGTGCGACCGCTTTCCAAACATGCGCGTTTGCCGTGAAAAGATACAGGCAATGCAATTTTCTGTTCACGTTAAAATCCGGTGTCAATAGGGCACCAGTGCCCGGTATCTACCAGAGGAAATAGCAACGCGGATTACGGTGCCACTTAAATGTCTGCGATGCGCTCCAAAACAGACGTTAGAGGCAACAGAAACATCGCTGCTTGTCACGCTAGTAAACACTAATAACACATTACACAGCAGCTAACGTTAGCCTACCGTTAGCTACAGTAGTAACTGGATTAAACACGGCTAAAATGCTGACAGCTAAACGGTGTAGTGTGACTGTATTTCACTGTAGATGATTCCAACAGTGGGGCGTACAACAGTCTGCCGCTAAAGCTATGAGCTAAAAGACTCAAACTAGCACTGGTCACTGCTGTTGTCTGAAAAACAACACAGACGGGAAAAAATGTTGCGTTTACTGGTAAACTGGTAAACCTCGTGACGACTTATGACTGACTGCTATCTGTTGTGGAATTTTCCTCACGTTACTTTGTCCTCTGTGACTGTCTACATCTAATTTAAGCTGCACGGTGCAGGGAACAACTCTGATTGGCACATGGAGGCACATGAAAGCTTTTGGAAAAAAAAACTTTGATACAGTGCGTTCTATGAACTGAATGAAGCATTAAATATCGCTTGATCACGTGAATTTGATCGTGGGAAGCCAAAATCGTTATCGTGATTAAAATTCGATTAATTGTGCAGCCCTATCATCAGCCTCACTTTTAGCCCGTGATGCTTTTGAGACATCATTCTCATTTGTCACTTTTGATAAATCAACAACAGGAGCAGCACCGGAATATTTTTGTAGATTAATTTTGCATTAGTATTGTAACAGATTCCTTTTGAATTACAGTTTAAAGTAATGTTAGGGCCATAGCTGCATCCTGAATGTCTAAGGTTAAAAAAAGTATCACATTTTGGTGTACAATACCAATCAGTTCGCAGCCCGAGGGCATTTTAGAGCCTTTGTAGAAAATAAAACAAATTAAAAAGTAAAAATGTTCCACTTTATAGTGGCTTAGACCAGCTACACACTGGCTGCGTGTCGTGAGCGTGGCGTTTCTGTTGCGTGTAAGTTGCGTGGCGGCTGCTAGGATTTTTCTATGTCTTTTCACACCAGAAACGTGTCTAACGCGGCGCTGCTGCTGCTAGCCTTGTCTGTACACATGTATGTTTCCCATTGATAAAATGCACTCAAGCAGTAGTATACTGTATACTATTCATGTTAAACATAAATATATACTGATTTGATTACAGCAACAACAACGTCGCCAGTATTGACGGCAAAATAGGCTACAGAATATCTCGTTCTGTATTGACAGGTGCAATATTTGAAAATTGATAATTATTATTATTTTTTTTATTTATATCTGCATTTATGTCAAAACCTAGAGACTTTCAAACATCAACATATCATTTATTAACATGTATTTGTGTCAAAATGACAAATAAACATCTTCTCGTATTCTATTTTGCCTGGAAACGCTTCCAACATGCTTGCGTGTCATGTGAAAAATAGGCGTCGGTCCTATTTCTATCATGCATGCAGGCAGTGTGAAAGCGCTAACCTGTTAACATGGGAGCCGAAATAAAAACAGACACGCCACGCAGCTGACACGCTCACGCCACGCACCCAATGTGAAGCCGGCCTTACTTATCTTGGAAATATTAACCTTCTGTATCAAAGATACAGTTTCCCTCCAGAAAAACGCGATTATGCGATCGTATAATTCAATGCATAATCAGCCAAAGTCCGCATATTTATGCAGGGGCTGCATTTTTTCAAATACGCCGCACTTTCGCCGCATAAATTGCCCATTTCCACACAAAATATGCGGGGCTTGCATGATTTCATAATCCCCGCATTTTCGTTGCAAAAAAGTCACATATCTTAGCAGAAAGTTGAAAAATGTTGCGTTAATTCACACAAGAGCAGCCATTTTCCCGTTGCCATGGGAACGTTATGAAGTGACGTTATGAAGTGACGTTATGAAGTGACGTTATGAAGTGACGTTATGAAGTGACGTTATGAAGTGACGTAATTACGCGACGTGAACATCATCGAAAAGATGCAAACCCCGCGATGAAGCCATGATGAAACCGCAGTTTTTGCAAGTTCCCGCAATTTCATCGCATAAAATTCCCACATATTCCATAGCATTTTTTAAGAAAACGTGCCGCATAATCAAGGATTTTTGCCCGCAACAATCACAAAAAAACTCCACATTTTTCTGGAAGGACTGACAAAGAAACTTATGTTGTCGTTATTTTTTTATTTCCTTTGCTTGCTTCACTTGTCTATTCACACAGTCTGCAGATTTCTGGGTCGAAGTGGAGATGCCCAGAAACAAAATGGTTTAAACATTTATTTTATAGAGTGGACTCTATCTGCCTGCTGTGCCAAACTAATACGCAGCAGTTTGAAAGAACAATCAACTGAAAATGGAAATTTGAGCAGTTTAAAGATGAAGCTCATTTTTATCTTTAAGAGGTTTATGAGTGTTCTGCCAAAATGTGTGATTCCCTTTTTCACTGCGAGTGTACCGAGGGTATACTGGCTGATGTTCACAGCCTCCTTCTGTTATACATTGTTTACACTTTTACTGTGCCTGATGCATGAGATTAATTTACAGAACAATAGTGCCAGTGTTTCTTTGGTGTTTATTCAAAATCACACAGACAAAATTGAATACCGCTTTCTAATAAGTCATCCTCCTACAAAATATTTAGATGTTTTACTGGTAGCTTTATTCACATTTAATGAGTGATTTATTTAAGACTTATAGATCAAGCTAGTGACTGTTTGCCTAATCGCCCCAAACAACAATTATTCACTCATATGTAATGACGTGAATAGAATTAATTTATTAATAACATTTACATTTATAACTGCAGAATTGATGTTTTATTAAAAAGTGAGAAACCGGGGCTGCCTGTAGCTCACCCAGTAAGCGCGTACGCCCCATGTGGGTTGAGTCCTTTGCTGCGGCCCGGGTTCAAATCCGACCTGCGGCCCTTTGCTGCGTGTCATCCCCTCTCTTTCTCTCGCTCTTTCCTGTCTATCCACTGTCACTATCGAATAAAGGGAAAAGCCCCAAAAACTAATCTTAAAAAAAAGAAGAAAGAAAGTGAAAAACCAATCAGACTTAATTGATGGATGACCAACATGTATAACTGCCTTATTGCAATTTTTGCCAATTGCAAAGGCTCAACACAAACAAAAGGGATTTTTGACAACCTGGCAACCCATAATTTGTTCTTATTAATGGTTAACTGATCTAAACAACATCAGCAAATGATTTATTAAACATTCATAAAGTAGTTAAAGCTTATAAAGAGCCTGTTACTTCACAAATCTTAGGGAATTTTTATATTAGGTACACTTGATTCATGCACGGTATGCATGAGTATGATTGTTTTAAAAGAAATGCCAATAAACCAGAGCACATTTTTCTCCCATCCAGGAATGCTGTGTGGACTAGCCAAAACCTCTTCCACAGCGCTGTGGAGGAAGGTCTGGCGATGCGAGACTAACTCTACTCAGATCCTGGTCCTAGATGTGAAAGCCTCCTTATAGTTTGTCTTTGTCAAACTATTTGTCAAGGCTTACTTTTACTGTGATCACAAATACTTCTATTTCATGCTTGTTTGTGCTGCATCAAATATTAAATGCTATTCTTTTAAACTTTTATAAAACTTTAAACTTCTTTTGTGTGGTAAAAAAAAAAAAAAACAACATCAACCCCAAACAAAATCTTTGAAGGTACAGTTCCTTCCTAGGTTTATGCAGAAGTGAGGCAGTTTCTCTTTTTTAGAGCTACACCTTTCAACACAACTGACTGAGGCAACAAATTCAAAGAACGGGGAGGAAGAGACAAAGAGCTGAAGTGATGAAAGAATGAGACATCGAAAAGAAAAGAGACGTACAGCATAGTTGTCACTATGAAACAGCCGCTGATCTGTAATGACACTGATATATTCACGAGATAATCCGTGTATACGTGTAGATCCTTCTTCCAGGCATGCTAAATCAATACGGACAAAGTAGCTACAACTAATAAAATATCTACGTGAGACATTCTTGCAGCTGTACATTTTGTTGGTGTTCAGTTGAATATTAATGAATCATTCATTGGCAGTGTGTATCTGTATATTCAACGTGTGGAGGGCGTGTGTGTGTGTGTGTGTGTGTGTGTGTGTGTGTGTGTGTATGCTGTGAATGTTAATATGCAGTTGTGGGGACCAAGTATTAGCAGTGGATTACAGGTGACTAGCAGGCTTTTGAATCTCTTTCCTGTGATACCCTTTGAATGTGTTCACTCCCTTTGAAGTGATGTCAGTTTTAAAATATCTCAGCCCTTTTATGTTTAACCATGGGTGTTTGCTTTCAAGGATTCTTTCTTTCTTTCTTTCTTTCTTTCTTTCTTTCTTTTTTTTTGGAGGAGATGAAAGCATCACAACAGTCAGCATCTGTCAAAGAGGGAAAAAGTCTGGGAAAGGTCCTGCATATAACGAAGCATGACTTGTTAAAACACAACATAAGGCTGCTGTTGCGTCTGCGCTGGGTGATTAGGGTGCAGCAGCGGGTTAAAGAGTTGAATGACAGGCGGATCCTGACAGAGCTCGCTCCCTGCTCCGTCACTGAATTTGATCGACTGATTGTGTGTTCTGCAACAGTAATGAGCTTTACAGTATGTGCGTAATGTGCCAGGAGCTGATTCGCACGCTGGATGAGCTAGCTAATTGTTCACAGTGCACATTCCCCCAGTCCCATGGCTCGTCTGATTTGGATTCATTTAGCCTTTATTTTACCTCATTTTACAGGCCAGTGTTATTGCCAGGTTGTATGTGAGGTGTTTTGCAGTGTTGAAATTGACTCTAGTAATTTAATTTAAAACAAATTCAACTGTAGAACCCTGCACCTCTTCAATACAAAACAGAGTGGGAAAGTGCAAATTCAAACTCATCGGTTTTGAGTGTTTTTAAGACTTGATTTGCTCTGGAAAAAAAAAACAAAAAACATCCTCTTGTCATTTTTATTTTATTGCTCTCAACAACAAGCTGCAAAAAACAGCTTTATTAATTTCCTCATATTGCCACAAAAAGCAAAAATCCCAAGCTGAAGTTGCCAATGAACTGTGCTTCCTTCAACCTTTGCACACAAATCAAATGTGACAAGCAGTTGTGCGGCCAGTTTTTATTTCGAGGAGTAAAACTGGCTCACAGCTAAGAGCAGTAAGGCTAGGAAGAGGATGCAGAGCTGCAGTTCAGTAGGTCTGTAAGCCCAGGGATGAAAATGTTCCCTGATGCTGATCCTGCGGTTGCTCTGGATCCCAAACAGCAACACAGAGTACTGACAAAACCGGGTATTTACTCTGGCATTCCAGTGGCAGTCTCTTCTCTGCCCAACACAAACAACACCCTATACATGGCCCTGATCTTCCTGGAAAAACACACTCTCACCACTGTGTTTTGTGTTTAGGGAAAAAAAAACCTCCCTCAAATGCCATTTTTCTGGCTATCAAAGCTCTTACAGTCTGTGCTGCTGTATTAGCAGTATGAGATATAATAGTTTGCATTTAAATTTGAAGGAAAGGAAACTCATGTCGGGGAGTTCGCACCACTGTGGGGGCATTCAGACTTTTCCTTGTTAATCATCATATTCGATTCATGTCTATCTCTCTCAGCGTGACTGCGTGCGTGACAAAAGTGTCACCCAAAGTGTGGGTTCGTGCTCTGCAGCTTGGCACTCTACCATTGTGTGGGCAATGCACCCCTGAGGGTAGTACCCCACAAAGCAAGTAATGACGCTAAGCATGCAGACAGAGGACTGATTTAGACTGAGAGGCGTCTCTAATCGTACGAGGTGTCAGCAGTGTTGTGCCATAGATTAGCCGACTCTCTCTTTATTTCCTCTATGATCATCAACTCTTCTGTGTTCATCACCTCCTCCGGCAAAGACCGCTGTGCAACACCCTGCATTCACATTATAATATTGCTATTAGTAGTTAATAGTAGTAATAGCAGCTGGATTATCGCTGTTAGCAGCAGTAGAGTTGGTTGTATCAGAAGCATAGTTTTGGTATTATTTCTCTGGGCAGTAGCAGGATACTGTATGAATCCACCATCGAGTACCAGACATCTTCAGTGCATGTCAGCCCACTACATGGCCAGGTATCGAACCCAAATGTGTCTGAAACACAGAGTAGTGTCTGAAAGTACTGAGAGTTAGCTCCGAAAGCCTGGTTCTTTGAACTGAGAGTTCCTGGTTTGAATTTAAAGAATTCATAATTTTAGGAGTATTTTAATATTTTTTAGAGTTCCTGTCCTGACATTTAACCTTTAAGAACCTAAGGTATTTTTTTGTTAAATGAAAAAGAAAACATGGTTATATTATTTAAAACAAGGCTTACAAAAAACACAATTGTTTTTCAAACAATACCTAGCCCTATAGCCCAGAATTAGACTTTAAAATGAAGTGATGGAAAGTACAATTACTAAGTACAGTTCTGCAGGTACTCGTACTTTTGATGCTACTTTACACATCCAATAAATTTCAATAATGTATTTTTTGTACTTTTTACTCCATTACCCTACATTTAGGATTTTATAAACCTACAATGAGCATATCAAATATATAAGATATTGTTGTGCACTGACAACAATCTGAATACATCCTTCACCGTTGCACGGCATGAATCACTGCATTATTTATTCAGCATAATATCTGTAAATTTACATCGTTTGTGTTAAATGGTGTTCTAAGTGTACACAGGCAGCTGAGGCAGTGACAGATATACATCTTCTTTATCTGAGGTGAGAAGCGCAGGCGAACATTGTGTGATATGATCTTATTAGTATGTTTGCTGACTTGAAGGTACAAACGCATTGTGCTGCTCAGCCGTACAGATGCAATGAGCTCCTGTGAATTCATGTGCGAGACTGTCAGTCTGTTTTGGACTTTGGTTTGCTTGGTGGGAGAAGTCTTTGATGTTGTGGGGCGAGATCTGGCGCCCTGATCAGGAGCACGACAGAGATGACATTATGCGATACTGCATCAGGAGATTTGGCATACACAATATAATGTTTCTCCATACAACATCATAGCCGCATGTTTCCTCTGTCCTCATATTCTCATCCTGCACTCAAAACAAATTCCCATTAGAATAAGCTGCAAACATTAGTTTTAAATTGACAGTACAATGTATGTTAATGGAGTCAGATCTGTGGTTGCGCAGTGTATCCCCAAAGTAGTTACAGAGGTGTCTTAGCCGTTTCTGAGAAAGATGTGGAAAAGCCATTACAACTTAAACTGTGTAAATTGCTGCAACCAAATGTGACCACCCTAAGGCATGTGGGTGCTACACTTACAACAAAGTCGCAAAAATCGCTTGAAATAGAAACACAGCCAAACACAACTCTGCATATAAATCTGTGTACTTCCTGCTGCATTATATTGCTCATTTGTTTACATTCGGTGCCAGTTGGGGGCACATGAAGATTAAAGAGGTAACTTTTAACCAATGGGAGCTGAAAACAACGGTGACAGAAAAATCAGAGAACAAGAGCAACAGGCATTGTGACGAAAATGCGTCAAAGGCAGCAGAGGAAATGAGGAGTTAGAAACGGTTTGATTGATCATAAAAATACAGATAATCCCCTAACAAGCTCAGCAAACTAAGCCTCTGAAGGCTTCCTTTTGAACGTGTGGACCAACAGTGTGGACCAACGTTTGACAGCATAAGGAGTAGGTTTGCTAAGATAGTTTTAGTCAAAGCCAGCAGGTCTCCGTACAGGATGGAGGCAGAAGCCAGTTTCCTGCTGTTACTAGTCTTTGCAGAGGTAGCCTTGAAGGGTCACCCAAATGACAAAAAAACAACAACACTTCTAGCCATTTAGTTAGTTTTAGCATTTGCGAAGGTTTTCTAACTTTTCTAACAGATTTTTGCTTCCACCCCAAAAGTGAATACATTTTTGTTTGTGGTGGTCACAGAAAATTATATTTAACCCTCATATTGTCCTTGGGTCAAATTCGACCCATTTTCAAAGTTTCTATATCATAAATTTGGGTTTCTTTTAACCAAACTGCCCCAAAATAACATGGAAGGTTCCATACAATGCTCTTCACAAAGGAAATTAAGGATCAGATCTCTAATTTCATAGAATTGTGGGTGTTGTATTAAATTTTATAGCATTATCCTGACTAAACTTTGACAGATCTGTGATTATACATTACCTTCATTCCTCTGATCTTAACCATTAGTCAAAATCATTCATAATTTCTGCTTTTTTCTTACACAAAAATTAGAAAATTTCATATAAATGAGGTTTATTGACCATGAATTCCAAAAAATGAGTGTAAAACTAGTGCAAATAAATAGGTCTAGTGGTGAATATAGTGGTGTTAATGGAAAAAAGTGCCAAAAACGTTGAAATAAGCAACAAAAACGTAAAAAAAAGATGCAAGCATAATGTGGGGAAAAAGCAACACAAACGTAAAAACAGTGTCTAAATTTTGACCCGGAAGGACAACACAAGGGTTAAAACTGTTTTCAATTTTTAACAAATTGAACAGTTTTCATTGGAACTGATCATACAGAAGAAAATAGTTTTTATAATGTAAATTTTCACCCCAGCTGATTACATCAACAATGGGTGACTCCATAGCTCACAATTTACATTCAGCGTCAACATTCAGCACCTCAAAAGAGCAGTGTACTAAGTAGGACACTGTTTGGGACAAACACTTGAGGTGGCACCAAATATGCCATCTCCAACAGACTGAATGGACTGATGGACCCAAGCGATTGGAGACCATTGTGGTCAACTTTTCCACAGGCAAACCAGTCCATCCTTAAGTTATGGCTGCAAGAAAGGCTGCCGATGGCATTGCAAATGCAAGAAAGCCTCCAAACAAACAAACTGAAATAACTTTTTGAAGTAAATCTTTGTGTTTGACACAATCTTTTTAAGCTAAGTTGTTACGGTCATACTGAATATTGGTCTACCTATTCTGCGTTGTGATGTTTGGTTCAATAGATATGATGCAAAATACATAATACGGGTATGGCGGAGAGTAAAACGTTTTTGCGATGGCTCCATTTCTGAAAATGTTCAGGGCCCTGAACTAGCACTTGCACTTCATGCTTTTATTAAAAAGGTGAACATAATTTTCACATATCACCTGGACTAAAAAGGAAATTTCAGTTTCTACAGGCATCTTATTTTCCTATTTTTGTAAATTAGTCCTCACAGTTACAGCAACAGTTTTCACACCAACTTAATTCAATCAGGAGAGACTTCGTTGCAGATATGCAAACATTTATTACTAACAATTAACCAAACAAGTACAACAATTATTTGGAGATTAGACTCCATTGTAAAGGGGATCTATACAACTAATGTTTAGGAAAACCAAACACATCCCCCAATGGAATCTAGACACTGGTGGTGGTGCCGTCAGCCGGGAGAAGACCGATACACCGTCGACAATGCCTGGAGGTAGAAGGGGAGGAGGCGGGTCGCACTCTCGTCTGAAAATACAACTGACAGAAACGGGAGAGAGAAGATATTTAAAACAAGGTAGTCATGCTGTGATTGGATAGAACATACGTGCCCAATTCTAATTGGTATACAGAACCGAAACACCCACTGCCCAGCTGATCAGTTAAAGAGAATAGAGACAACGTATTAGAAGTCTCCCTGACAGAATTTACGCTGAGCTACATTTGCTGCAATGTGGCAACATTTCTAGACACAGCTATGCAACGAGGTCTAGGACGGCAAGCAACGCTGGTCATTAAAGCTGTGTGGAAGAGGTGAGAACATGCCTTAACATCAGATGCTTTAAATCTAGCTTTTTATAAAACGTCACAGTAAAATGTACAGAAAAGGACACTACATTTCAGATACGTAGTAACATGAGTAAGTGTATAGGTTCTTACTGAAGGAAGGACTGGCTTTTACGTCCTAGTGCTGACCCTGTCCATATGTTGTTTCCATGTCTTCCTGTTTGTCTACAATTTTCTCAGCAGGTTGTAGCATATCCAATGAAGAAGCAGTAAGTCAAACAAATGAACTTGGAAAAGCTTGTTTGCTTTTGACTTACTACTTCTAGACATGTTCTCCCTTTGATCACACTGGTGTCTGCTTGTTTCTCCCGCACTCAACAAACATACAATCACAGGAAGTGGAGAGTAAATTGCCCGTTGGTACGAATGCAAATGTGGACCCCTGCAAGCCTCACAGTCACTAAGGCTAATTGGAATCCAAATATAGAATAATAAACGCGCTTTGCCCACACCACTGGTCGGCCGTTGTTATACCTCCTCGGGGGACAAGTTTGAATGCCGGCACCAGTCAGGCTCATAGCGGTTCTGCTTTTTGTGTTTGAGTTTGCTAGTGTGTTTCTGGCCTGTCAGTGCGGCGCATCAGCAGTCGTAACAGGCGGTCCCAGTGGAGGGCAGAGTGACAGGTAGGTAATGATCAAAGAGTCTGTTTCCTGTGTTTCATGTTGGGCTCAGAGAGAGAGACACATCTGTGCTGCCGGTGCCTCTTCTGGTTGCAGATAGCACTCACTCATCTCACACATGTGCATGCATACATGTGCGAGCACAAACTTTAGTCATTTTGAAACCACTCACATTAACGGCTACTAACACATTTCTCAGATTCAGCCTCACTCTCCCCCGTGCCACACTCCCTCCCTTCTAATAAATCGCTGACCTCTTTCCGCCTGCACGCAGACTTTCAGTCATCTCAAACTGTCATCTGGACAGTATCGCACATCTATAAAATATTAACCTGAAGGGGAAACACAGGCAAAGCCACCCAGTCTCTCTCCAATTCGAGCCTCCTTCCCTCCCCAAGTAAGCAGGACTATCTCTCTGACTCAGGTGCCAGCCCACTTACAGATATCTTACCTTCAATCTTGTGTCCACAGTTGCCAGTGGCTGTGTGGACGGGTTTGTACTCAGCTCTGCTCTGTTCAGCCTGCCAGTTTCTGTTTAATCAGTTGGAGCAATTCAGATTGTATTTGAGAAAGGCCAAATCTCATCTCAGGTTGGATGTTGTTGGAAATGAAGTGCATCCTTGAGGATGGCTGTAAAAACAGCTTCACTTTATCTGGAAGATTAAAACTTCAGGGTCACGGTAATCTGTCTTAATGAAACTGTCAAGTAATCCGAGAATCTGTAAACTGTGTGTGTGTGTGTGTGTGTGTGTGTGTGTGTGTGTGTGTGTCACGCCGGCGTTTTCGGGCGCTCGCTCGTGTGCATGTGTGTGTTTTTATTAACTGACTGAATTTATACATGCTTTTTAAATTACTGATTGACAGACTAGAGGGATATGTGATTGAAATGAGAGGTACATTAACTAGCAATTAACCAATGTTAAGGTAATTGCGTAGCCAATCAAATAAAACTACTCAAAGCATGAAGAGCTCATTTAATCATCTACGTATAAGAACTACTCCTTTTTGCACTCTTAGGATTGATCTCTTAGCCATCTTAATTTTGCAGGAAATTTCTTTTGTACAGGAGGCTCTGTTTATTTGCAAGATTCACACCTTTGCACTGCCATTGCCATGGCAAGACTCAATAGGCCTTTTCTTCATAGAGACTTCAAACATCAACCTGAACTCTCCCCATACACCTGATTGTACAAATGCACTATTAAGAACAGGTATTGATCTATGTTGAAAAACATGGTGGCTATTAAAGAAGAAGAAATTCTGCTAAACCTTTTTCAGTTTCAAAATAGATTAACAGAAAATAGGTCATGCACATGCAGAACCTTGCTTAATTGCACATGCACATAAAACAACTGTCCAAATAATTCACTTTGTAAGACCTTTTAATATTAAGGTTGGAAACATTGTCTTACTCCACAATATCTGACAGTATCATACATATTCTTTATCAGCTTGTTCCAACTCTTCATTGAAGTTATACGTTGTCTGCACAGTAAAATATGGAAATATTCTATTCTATTCCATCATTTTTATACACATTTCCCTCAAAATGCAGCCTGGCATATTTGGTATTTTTGGAAAATTTAGGAACTTATATACTGAAATATTTTTGTGGGTTTGAACCATATTTAGCTGCACAGTGTGAGTTTGGATTGGCTGCCCTAACTGTTGGGACAGTGGGATTGAAGAGGTTAGATAGTTTAAACATCCCTCTGTAATCCCTTGATCATTGGTTGGACATAAAATGTATCTGGTTAAGTTCTTTCTATTTCATTAAGTGAATCTTTTAGTTAGTTAGAGTTAAAAATCATAGCGGAAGCCAAGCTCACAAGATGTTCTGAAGCCTGTGCTGGGCTAATTACTTGCAGTTTTTATTTGACCTTAGTTATTCTCTTTTGCCTCAAAATAGTTTATCATTGCAGTTGATAAAGCTAATGGCGCCTATAGACTGTGCGGTAGGTTTACAAGTTCATTGTATGTTACACTGTGTTTTAAAAAGTCTTAATTGCAATCTGTGTCTGACTGACAGACTGTACGATATGATATATATGATAGGATATATATTTGATATATTGTATACATACACTGACTGAGGCCAATTTATTAGGCACACCTCGAACAATCTAAAATAGCTGCTGTACTCTACTTTTATGATGCATTTAATGTTAATAGTTTGTTGTTAATTGTCATGGAGGTGTTAATTAAATAACATGTTTTAGCATTGAGGTCATGGTTGGTGATGTGTTGGACTACATTATATGAGTGTTTTTAATATTCTCCTCCCCTTGTAGATGTAAATAAGGAGGACAAAAAATTAGAAACACCTCTCACTATAATGTAGGACAGTATAACACCACCTTTAACTATCATCTCAAACATATAGTTGGAGGCCTGTTTGCACTTTTCTGACAATTTCACAAAACAGATGCAAGCATCGAAAAACCTCGAAAGAAGAGGAGGGGAGATTGTGAAGCTGATTGGGGAAAGAAGGGCAACATGGAATACAGATTTTTGCAAAAGGAGTTGAGGTAAATGTTTATTTTTAGCCATAGCGTTATGGTAACTAGTCAGTGTACTCTGACGTTGGTTGGTTTGTACTTGAAATGTGGCTTGGTTCTATAGTCACATGGTGAAAATGTTGGGCCTGACTCTCGAGCTCTAAATCAGCTGTTGGTTGACAAGTATCACAGTGCAATCTAAGATCACCATTTTTGATTGACGACTAAAGATTTCATCACATTTGCTGCAGTTTTGTAACTACCCAGCAGAATTTCAGGAGCAGGGCACACCCCAACCCTCTCCTCTCATTCACTCTTGCATTCTGCGCCCCTCCCACCCTATTGTTTTCTTCCTCTCCTTAATGTCCTAAGGGGGTCTGTTGTGCACGGCTGCTACGGCATTTTCCATACTGAAGTTTCGCCACAACGCAGTCAGCAACTGCAGTCAACTTTACGCCTTGCACTCCAATCATCTTTTATTAATAAATTGTATAAACGTATCTGGTTGATGGTATGGTCCTTGCTAGTGAAATGATCATTAGAAACTTTGCCTGTGAGTTTTGGAATGTTGGTAGGACAAAATAGTACATTTGAAGATCTTGTCTTTGGGGGAATTATAAGAAGCATTTTTCACTTTTTTCTGACATTTTACAGACTAAAACGCTTAATCAGTTAATCCAGAAAATACTAATTAAATGAATTGCTTATCAACATAATCGTAAGTTGCAGCCCTACTTCAGACTTAAAGCTCATAGTGAAAATTGACAAAAATGTAGTCTATGAAATGCTATTTACTTGCAGTTTAATAAGACACTCTGTTGCCTTAAAATTGGTTATTACCACAGGTAATATAATATACGCCTTTATTGATCCCCAGAGGGGACATTCAGTTGTTGCAGCAGCATAAGGACATTATAAGTACAGATAAATAGTAAAAACTAAATAATAAGAGGTATATAAAAGTGAAATAACAATAGAAGTAAAAATAGAAATAGACAATATACAATAGCAATTAAAAACAATATAACAAGATAAATGACAGTGGTGTGACGTGTAGTAGCAGTAAAGTAAGCAGGTCTAGTACTTTACATGTAAACAGTGCACCAGACTAATATATAACATGATTAAGTAATACTATAATGTTCATCTGTAACTAAGGTTGTAAACCGTTTTAAAGCAAGAAGAGTGAAAACATGTCCTTTCCTAAAGCTGCTGTTGCCTAGTGTATCACGTCCGAGTCCGTCATCCTCTTCCACAGAGGGCTTGTCAATAAACAGCAGTGAACCCGAGGCTGACCCGTTTTTACACACCCGAGGCCGGCAGCTGATCTCTCTGAAAACCAAATGAATCTCTGTAAAGGGGGGAAGGGATGAGTAGCTGGCAAGCATGGAAAGCTTCAAATGATTGATAGCCATTTGTTTTGCCTGCTTAATACAACAAACTCTCGAGCGATTCATCACGAGAGTGAGGGTTTTCCACGGTGCCTCTGCAAAGCCCACTAAAAATAATTCATTTTCTGCGAGCTACGAGCCAGGCGCTAATGTTAAATATTCATGCGGGTCCAGTCTAAATGATGTGGCCATTGGCACACATTTAGAGCACACTCTGTGAAAGGGAGGAAATGTCAAGCTGTGAATAAATGAAAGCAGGGAAGCCGTATATTACCCTGCCATTGTGAATTTACTATAGTTGCCATTTTTTGTACGGCCACTTCAAATAGATCTCTTTTATAATCAATACATTCAGTAAAACAACCAGCATATTGCCACGTTGGCAATAATCTGGACTCATTGTGTTTGCTCATCCTTTATTCACCGTTTGTGTTTGTTGCCTAATTTGTGCCTCATGAATGTTAACAGAGGTGCTATTTCTGTCGTAATAGTCGGCGTGTTCAGTGAAACAGACTATCAAAGCCACTAAGTTGACTCTCTTCAAAGATGTCGATGCACTGCAAGTGCCTCTCGTCACACAAGATCAATATGGCTTGTGCCTATGCAGCTGTTACGGTTTCATTCGTATTGACCGCCACATCAGTCAACCGCATTCGTTTCTGAGACGTTTTCACAGCAAGGACACGCTGATACAGAGAAGATGTTTTCACGGTTGCACATGAATTGTTTTTGAGACGTTATAGGTCATCTTCTGCCATGATATCAGTAAGCATAGTGGAGGGAAAGGGCAAACTATAATAGAATGTACTGGGTTGAGTATCCATTTACAGGAGAAGTCAAATAGAGAGCATAATGACCGCTGTGCATCATTTGGATGGAATGGAGGAATGTTAAATGGCCTCATATTGACAGACACACTCTACCAGTATTCATTTTTATCGCACACATATGCGTCTGCCGCTCACATTCACACACACATTTCCTCCTGCAGTCTCTGACTAATGAGGCCTAGGGCTGGAGATGGTTCCATCAAGGAACTTCCCTCTCTTTCTCTCTAACACACTCACACATGGTAGCTCGCTCTCTTTCCTCTCTCAAACATGCACCTGATTGATAGCAGTGATTTGACTGAGAAAAGGGAAATGGGAAATTGAAAAATGGTGGAAGAAGATTGGAAACAACGCGCTGATTATAAACTCTGTGAAGAAACAAAAGGCCTTCCCTCTGCCTTTTTTCTTAGCAAGAAGGTAGCAGGTGTGTGTCTGACAGGTGCCTGATTGAGGCGCACAAAAGACATTGCAACTGCAAACAAATGGACGTGTTTAGCGTCCCCGGATGCAGTTAACGTTTTGGCCTGATAGATGTGATTATGAGTATATGAGCAGTGGCAGCCACAGAATGGGCCCAGGTGTTAGGGAAGGTGGAGCAGAAAAGGAGGCATGTTATTGTTGTGATGATAATAATCCATCCATACAATTAATGGTATGTCATCCCCGAGGGTCATCAGCCTTGGAGGATGTACTTAACATGTCTCATATTGAAATAATAGAGCCTCTCTTGGCTGGAGACAGATACACAGTAGGTGCGAGACCACACAGATTTATCATCATGAGGGGGAAAAAAAAAAAATAATTGCGTTCTAAATTCACAGATTTACAAAATAACCTCAATTACCTCCACGCCATCGCCATCTATTTTGGTCCTTTTATGTTTATCTACTCATGTTTCAGGATAATAAACAATAGCACTTTTATAACAGTGAGAATAAATTTGGCTACCTCCTTGTGAAATTTGTGTATTCCATAAATGAGGGAGCGTCTTGGCCGAGGCCCCGGTGGTTTAATATTTTCTGAGAGCTTCCAGACAGTGAGTGGTGGTGCAGCAGCTGTCTCTTGACCCTGCTGGACCCCCACTTACCCCTCTGACCACCTCCTTTCCACCAGGCAGGCTGTGGCGATGACAAGCCTGTCAGAAGCTTCTCCTAATGTCCTAATTACCCCTCGCACGCACACACATGCATGCGCACACACACACACACACACACACACAGTGCAGATGTATGCACATTCATAGTGAGTAAGCAGATATGCTGGCAGACAGGCTAGAAAGCACACACACATTGCTTCTGTGAGCATTGCTCATGTAAGCTTTCCTGGCAAGAGACCATACTATAGGTGAGGCATTACAGCGTCTCCAGAATAGCAAAAATCCCTCCCTCAAGACTCCTTGGAGGCTTTGATTCAAATCGTTCTGCGTGCGTTTTGATCCGGGCATGGCTGTGTGTTGAATCAGAGCTTCGGTTTCTCTCCTGTGGTAACAAACGCAGCACTCCTGCCGCAACTTTTCTGTCAAAAAAACAAAACAAAAAAACAAAGACCAGGGCTGAAAAAGAGGCTTCGCAGCAGTGCCTGCCGCCTCTGAGGAGACAAATACGCTGCATCTTTTTGATGCAGCGTCACCCAAGATAGACAATACGAATGAGATGTGTCACTCTGCCAGAGGTTAAGCTTTGCCTCGGCTTTAAGCAAGAATCTCTCTCTGCTGCATTGGTTTTTGGGTGCAGAGCACACTGCCGCTGCTGCACTTAAGTCCACGCTCAGTCAACCAATCTTGTTAACATAACAGAGTGAATGATTGTGCCTCGTAAGAAAAAGGAAATCATTGTACCTCCCAGCCAATGCAGTTGGCTGGTGATTTATAGACCTCTGAAGTTACTGCATTTGTCACAATCAGCATGACTTAAAAGTGTTACTATAATGCTCTTCCTGCCTCATATTATGTTGATTTGAGACACCCTGCCTCGTATTATGGTAGTTTTATTATGCCAAATTACCTTTTGATAGATGTGTCAACGAAATACGAAGCAACCGCTGTCTTTTTTTTTTTTTTATTTCGCTTTTTTTTTTGCCTTTTGATGCCATTTTATTTGTGTAACAGGGAAGAGCTCTGTGTCTGTCACGTGAGGCTGTGTGGAACAGCAGCCTGGCATCTACAGTAGTCAGAAATGTGTTAGTGTTCGCTTTTTTCTTGACACCACTGTGAGAGCCGAACGCTACCTGAGCTGTCATTAAAGCGGATAGTTGCTGTTTGCAGCTTCTTTTGGTGTGTCAGCTGCAGAGACATTTTCATGTGTGTTGTGAGTGACAACACGCACACGCATACGCACGCACACACACACACACACACACACACACACACGAGATTACACACCTTTTTGTTTTGCTTTCGAAAGGCATTGCCGATGCTGAAATGTTTTAGTCTTAGCCTTTATTCTTAAGAACATCCATCTCTTGTTATTTATGTGCAATTGTAGATGCTCATAGCACTTTACTAAGAGGAGGCAGGGCCCCAAATTCAATATATCTGCGTTATATCTGCCAGCATTTCTGAAGGATTATCCCTTAATCTCTTTGGAGTAAAAGCTGTCTTCAGCTACATGTGTCCTCCTGGCTTTAGTACAACACAAACATTCAGGTCATAGATTGGACATTTACAAAGCATTTCCCATTAACAGTGAGCAATTAACCACCTCTGTGGGGATACTGGCAAAATCTCCTTATTGCAGTTTATCGTGCAGGAACATGCTTTGAATCTCCTTTAAACCAAGCTGATTAATATGTTTCAGTCGACTGGGGAGAATTAATCCGAGTATTCCCAGAAGTGTTTGCAGGTGAGCGTTTTTTGATATCTCACTGACAGGTTGGGCTGGATTAAGCTGTACCTGAGAGCTGATAATAATATAAGAAGCAGGTCAAGTCTGTGAATAAAATGGGACTTACTGAATAATGCACAAAATTGCAATGTTTTATAGGATAACAAAACAAGACATTACAGGCACAAATGCGTCATGTTACTGAACAGTGGCAACCCTCCACTAATAAGCATGGAAGTTAATTAATGACCTATAGTAGCTTGAAAAACAAAACAAAATTACTCAAGGTCACTTAGTAGCTCTTTGCAGAGATTTCCATTGTATCACACAGCGAACAGATTTTTCTCAGTAGTTATGGAGATGGATCTGTTGACAGCTCAGTAGCTGATTTCATCCATAGCACTTTTAAGACTTCTCATCAACTCAAGGTCCACTAGCTTTTTCCAGAGCTTTCAATTGTATGATCCTATCTTCATCAGCATATGGAGTAGGGCTGCTACGAATACTATTTTTTTTATTATTGATTCATTTGACAATTATTAAATGTAAACAAAGTAAACGTTGTAAAAGGTCAGAAAATAGTGAAAAGTGCCAATCAAAAATGTCTTAAGCCCAAAGCGTGTTTTGTCTAACAAACAGTCCAAAAACCCAAAGGTATTCAGTTTGCTGTCATAGGAGACAAAGAAAACCAGGAAATTGTTAAATTTGAGAAGCTGGAATCCGACTTTTTGACATTGACACTTCACGTGGCGCTTAAAAATGACTTATCGACTTAACGATTAATCGGATATCAGAATTGTATGTCCATCAATTAATAATTCCAGCTCTAGTATGGAGTTTGCAGAGTTGCCATGAAGATGGATATGTTGAAATGTAATAATTGCTTCTGCTGATGAAGACCTAGTGATATGATTGAATGCTCTGGGAAATGCTATTTAGTGGACCTTGAGTTGGGATAGTTTTGTTAAATCTCCAGTAATAGTTCCCATATACAAAGTAAAGGGCATTTATTTATCTATCAGTAATGTATGAATTACTTATGTATTTAATGCAGATTTGAAAATGAATATGCCTGACAATAAAAGACTTTTTCTGTCTTTTTGCAAGGACAGACAAAACTCTTTGATCGGTGTCGTTTGTGAAATTCCTGACCTCAAAAGTCGCCTGTGTATATTGGGTCCACTCTGCAGGAGTTCGCTTCTCCATCCGATTTCCTTGAAGAGAAAAAGTTTGAAGCCCACCTCTGATCCCTCTAATTAAATGAGAACACAGTGGGCTACACACAGTGAGACAGCATCGCTTCACAGACAAACACACACACACACACACACACACACGTAACCAATGTGGATCTCTATAGGGAACTACACAGAGTTCCAGCATCCATCTCTGTTGTGCCCTGTTATGCAGTGCGATCACACACTAGGTTGACATGCAACACGCTACAGATCATGAGCATAAATAAGCAAGGGAATGTTTTACCTGAAAGGAAGAACATTAATTCAAAGGCATCTCACTATTACGGAGAAGAAATGTTGCCTCATTAGTGTTACCCCACTGCTTTTAGTGAGCAGGAGCGAGAGAGAGGCTATGTGCCACTCTTACCACACAGACAGCCAGTCTCCTGAGATCTAAGTTTGCCTCAGTGACTCAAAAAATAGCGCAGATTATTATGGATGTGTTGGGGTGACAATGGGTTATACACAGATACCTGAATGCCAGAGCACTTGGAGCCTGGCATCTTATAGAAAAACAATGTAGTGCAAGAAAACGCCCTTTTAAAATGTTCCAGAGTGTGTTTCAAGCAGGAAATGTAGCATCAATGTAAGTGGAAAGCGGGATACTTTCACTTTGTTTTTGCTTCAGTTGAAAGGGAAAAGAGGTAAGGACACAAGGACAGACATTATTTGGAGGATGGCTGGGCTGCCTGCTCTCATCCGCCGTGATTGACAGATTGGTGCAACGGCTGCGCTCGCACGGATGCCATCACATGCATTTCCCCAGAAATCTGTCTATCAGCACTGTCTAAGCAGAGCGACAGCCATGACATCTAATCACAGGCGAGCTGGCACCTCATAACTTCTACCTAATGTGCTGCAGGTAGAGAGGAGAGAAGAGGGGCACGGTTGACACACCACAACGCTATTTATAGCCCCTTCAGAGGCCACCAGCAGGAAGTGGATCATACTGAAGGGTTAGGGAAGGTGTCACCGCACTATATCACAAGTGTCTCTGTTTAGATATAGGTCTCTGTTGACAAGATTAAACACTGAGATGGAACACTGGTATCAGGGTGATACATTTTTCTGGGTTATACTCTTGTAACATAAAATGAGGGCAGATATGCTAAACATACAAGATGATAATGAGTCATTTACATAATGTTGCTACACCATTATAATTACCTGGCAATTAAAGCAGCTCAAAAGCCTCATTATGAGCTGTCCTGAGGGCTGGTTGGACCGGGACACATACGGTGTGGTGTGCTCATTCAAGCTTCGAGTTTGAGTCTGGCTATCAAGCTCGCGGCCTCTTTTTTTGTTCAAATCACAGCAGATTTCAGCAGAAGCAGAATTGCCCCACAAGTCTCATTATGTTGAATGATCGCATAATAAAGACAAAGTTTTGACTGACACTTGAAGTTTTTAAAGAAGCAGAGGCTTAAGCCGTGTGAGAGATTGCAGCAGGCTCCTAGACAATGTTCAAAACTTGTTTCTCCTCGTGTGCGATTTGTCACTCACACGTCTTTTGTCCTGAGGGAATCGCTGACACATTGAAAATGCACAAAGGAGTATAACAAGGACATGTGTCATACCTTAGGCCCTTATTACGCCCGCAATGACAAGTGAGACAAGAAGTCACTTCAACAGACTGTATGCTCGCCACTGAAGCCCACATTGCTCACAGCCAGAGTGAAGGAAAAAAACGTGTGAAATGTCAATATAATAAAAGATGGCGTGTGAAATATAAAAATGTAGATATGGATGTGCAGCAATGAGCAATGGAGGAGGTGTCTGTCTGTCTGTCTGTCTGTCTGTGTCTGTGTGTGTGTGTGTGTGTGTGTGAGAGAGAGAGAGAGGGGATGGAGGGGGTAGTTTATGAATAGCAGACAATGAATGATGGAAGCTCTCCCGAGGGTGCAGGCCCTGAGCACTGCTGCGGGGACTTGGGAACACGCCAGTCTCCCATGCCCTGTGAGATGCCAGTTTGGGTGGGCACCGTTCCGAATGGGTGCTCTATTCTCCAGGATACATCGCAGCGTCCTAGGGGAGCGCCTCCAGGCAGTGGCTGCTCTAGAGCGGAGCTGGCTGGAATCTCAATCAGGGACATGAGGGGGAGAAAAACAAAGTCCACACATTCCCTTGGTTACTCCATATTAATATGACGCCGGATGAAGAGAGAAAAATGGCTCATTATGTCGGGGATCGTACACACCTGTGGCAAAGTAGAATGCCTGGATTATAAAAAATGACTCATTATGATGCCTTTTGTAGTTCTCTTAATTGGTGGGAAATTACACAAATATCGAGCTTAAATTTAATGAATTTCAACAGCCCTATTTATCGCTTATGAATGAGTTTTTTTGTTACCAATGGAATATGGCTCTCTGCTTGCATCCTGTCTGCTCACAACCTGTCTTGTTTTTTTTCTCTCTCTTCTGCTCTCTTCCTGCGCTGCAACAGGAGCTGCTGAAACCGTGACAGGTACGCTTTCTTTTATGCTACCTGCTGTTCATTTGGAAGTGCTTGCTTCTGTCTGTGTCTGGTGATTGGCTGTCCATCGCAGTCTGTTCATCTGTGCATATTTACATGAATGGTTGGTTATGTTGGCGTTTTCTTTTTCAGGATTGGAGGAGAGAGCCACACACTCAAACAATGCAGATCCGCTTTTTATTCTTAATTCTCAAATCAACATTTCGCCACATGTAATGGCAGATTTTCATTTTGTTTTCAGACCACTCGGTTGCCACTTAAGTTTCTCTGTTTTTAATTAGCTTTTTTACTGGGATTTAAGATGCTAGGAGGTGCACTTTACCAATTGTAATTATACCAACAGCACAAATAAAACACCACTGGCTATAACTAGGCTATTTCTCCTAATGAAAACAAGACGTTTCTACAGCAGCTCTGTGAGGCTGCACAGCTGTTTTGAGCTAAATACTTATGCTAACATGTTTAGCAGGTGTAATGTTCACTATATTCACCATCTTTGTGTGTTAGCGTGCTAAGATTCGCAAATTATCAATAATCACAAAGAACATAAAGTTGGTCATAAACCAAAGTGTTGGGCAAGTCGTGTGGCTGTCTCCTCCTTTCTCTGAATGTCCAGCTGCAAACTCACACCTCACTACATTAGAAGAGGTGAACTAACCGTTCTGGTCTTTATGTTATTTTCTTTCCAACATGGTGTGAGGTTATTGTGAATTATTGACCCACCCCACACACACACACAAGTGCGTGGCACTATCTTTGTGGGGACCCGTCATTGACATAATGCATTCCCTAGCCCCTTACCCTAACCTTAACCATCACAACTAAATGCCTAACCTTAACCCTAACCATAACCTAATTCTAACCCTAATCCTACAACCAAGTCTTAACCCTCAAACAGCCCTTTAAACTTGTGGGGTCCAGCATTTTGGCCCCACAAAGCTGTCGGGACCCCACAAGTATACTGTATTCCCGGTTTTTGGACCCCATGAATATAGTTAAACAAAAACACACACACACACACACACACACACACACACACACACACACACACACACCAAGTATTGGTACATTTCTAATAAATGATGAATGTTGAAATCTTCATCTTACTTGTCCAGATGCTACAGAAGGTCCCGAAAAACTAAAACTGTGATTCCTGCATCCCAAGGCCAATTAAGCTTAAGATACCAATTTCTAACTTCTAACTAATGCTTTATAAAGGGTTTATAAACCATTTACTGATGCTTTATAGATAAGTCATGAGTCAGCAAAACGACTGTTTTGGGTTGCTAGGTTGTGACTGGTGTTTATCCTTTCCGTTTAGTAATAATGCAGTTATAAATGTTGTTGACTCTCTCCCGCCCCTCTGGAAGGGAAGTGAACATGGCTTAAAACTGATCTACAAAAGCTTCAGTAAATAATTCAGTTACAATTATAAACCCTTGATAAAGGATGCGCCATTACAATGTGGTACCCAATCATTACAGCGTATCGGCCATTTCATTTACTTCACAAAAGTGAAACCTTTTAACATTAGTTGGTGAATTTCTCTGGTGGAACAGCCTTATTTTCAAGAGATGTTGTAGCATCATTATACAGTTGGTTCCACTGAGTTTCTAAAAAGAGGTTGTCTTTGGTAGAAAAAAGAAAGAAAAAAAAAAGATGGTCAAATTAGTGGGTATGAATATTTTGAAACCTTCCCATGCAAAGGGTCTAGGAGAAACAGCAGGGCGCTAGTATACCCTGAGACCCTTGTGAAGATCCTTAAAACAGCATTTCATCACGAGGATCAGGGTTTAATGACTGAGCTGGATACAGCCACGCAGCAGCGAAAAGGCAGCATCAGAGGAGGAGAGGGAGAAACTTTTATTGTTAATGACAAGGATATAGTCCTGGTTGTTCCTTGAAAAGGACACGACTGCTGCAGACAGCGGTGACTCAAGGGAGAGGAATTGGGGGCTGGCTGTCCTGCCTTTTGCTACCCCTTTCATGTCTTTTGATGTGAAAACAAGAGAGAAAAGTTGAAAGAGGGAACCAGCTTGATTCAAAGGTGCCTGTCTCAAAACTTCTGCTAGAGGAGCCGGTCTGCTAATATTTCCTGATTTTGTCAACTTTTGGGGTGGAGTTGGTGTTAGTACGGCTGATGAGGCGAGCCTCCATGCCAGATACTTGTACATCCCCTCAGAGAGAGAGAGCACAGACTTTTGAAGGTCTGTATTTCCCTCTGACTGTTTCATTCAGTATGTTGTGATGCAGGAACAGGAGGGCAGCCATGTGTAGCGATACGGGCACTTTACTCTTCCAGACAGCTGCTGGAATGAGTGTGAATTTATCAGCCAGTCATCTGTGCCATGCCTCTGCCCACTCCCCCTCCATCCCCACCCACCACCCACAATTAATGATTGCCTCTCCTCATTCGCACCCAATCACGACCAGGATGCCGAGGCAATTGAAAATGTTTACTCCGATTGCAAAACCCCTCCATGTTCCACAAAGTGGCCTGTTTTCACTTTGATGGGATTGCTAATCACAGCGACGTTATTTATGTGTGTTTTGAATTGGAGATGAGCCTTGGCTAGGATACTGGAGGGGGACCAACCTTGCTTGGGGCTGCTAAACCTCATGGAGAATTTATCTATCGCATTCCCTTTCTCTCAGTCCAACAGATTGGGAGCAGAATAACCTTGCTTTGAGGTTGCTCTATGTTGCCGTTTTGACTGCCAAATATAATCGCTTTACAGCGATGAAATAAAATAGACATCAAAACACTTGACATTGCTTTCGCCTCATCTTCTGCAGCACTTAGTACATGTGCAGATGAGCTCCAGCACACTTGATATCAATACACATTTACACACTTTAGCTCTCCACATGAAGATTATTTTGATTTGATGCCCATAATTATCCCTCTTTATTTATTCAGGTTGTATTGGACGATTCTGCACCCCAAGATTTACGTCCCATGCCAATGCAGGAAATATTGTGCCCCATATGTAGAAAAGTTTAAAGGAAGGGTGTAAAAGTCAGAGTAGTGGATACAAATAATGTTCTGTTTTATGAAGCGTAAACACAGTCTTTCCCCTAACCTTAAATATTTTAGTTGCCTAACCTTTACCATACCTTAAAGGAATAGTTTGATATTTTGGGAAATGGGCTTATTCTCGTTCTTGCTGAGAGTTAGATAAGAAGGTCAGTATCACTCTCATGTCTGTATACTAAATATGTAGCTACAGTGGAGCCAACAGCTGGTTAGCTTAGTGTAGGAGGGGGAAACAGCTAGCCTGGCTCTGTCCAAAAGTAACAAAATCTGCCCACGAGAAGCTCTAAAAAGGTCATTTAACACATTATAACTGATTTGTTAAATTTGTACAAAGAACAAAGTGTAAAAACGGAACAGCCCGGGCGAGAAACTGTCTGAAAACAAGTCTGTTTTGTCTTTTTATAGCGGGCCAGCAGCAGTTAGCTTAGCCAGCCAGCTAAACAAACAGGCTGCTGGCTGTACCCTGACATTGAACAAACAGATATGAAAGTGCTATTGATCTTCTAATCTAACTCTCTCTAAGAAATGTTGAACTATTGTTTCAAAGTTAATTTACCAAAACCACTATCTTTCCTTAACTTCAACCACGCTGTAGACCACAGCCAAGTAAATGTTGGCATTGGGGTTTTGCAGAATCATCCAGTATCAGCGTTCTTGTCGGGCAATAGGGTTGTCATAAGTCCATAATCACCCATCATTTACCGTTCTTCTTATTGTTCAACCAGCATGTTAAGGTGAATAAAACATGTTTGAGGGATCATTTGAGAGTCTCTACAGAGGAGGCAAGGTAAGATAAAGGGCCTAATGTGTGAGTTATAGTATCCAAATGTTTGACGTTTATTTCAGAGACAATAGGCACCACCGGCCCACCCCTCCATCCGCTGGTCCGTAACAACATTGCCAAAATAAAAAAGGAGGAAAAAAAGGTTGAGAACCCCTGCGTTTATTTAGATTCTCCCTCGTCCAAACACTCATTCACTTTTGGCCTTTCTGCCCCTAGTGGCTGTTAGAAGATATTCCTTTGTTTACAATAAACTCCGAACCAGAATCATAAACTATCACCTTCTGCTGTGCTATTTAATTTGGTTGATGTCTGTGGCTTTTTTTCACAATTTAATATTAGATAATGTCAATGCCCACTAACAAGTCGTAAATATAAACTGCATTAAAAACCTTTAAAGGGCTGCAGTGTGTACTTTTGGGACATAATCGGTGTCTGTTTTTACCCATTACCTTCCTGATCCCTGGCAGCAGAGTGGAATGAAATGGGTAGCTCATTGCGTCAGACAGGTCCGAGGAGCTTTTTCTCCACACGAGGTTAATTTCTTATTGCTTGCCGCATTCACAGAGTTCATTTTGAATCATGTTAGTTTGGCTGTCTATTCCCATTATCACTATCTGAAAATGCAGGTGTTTTTTCTCCTCCACTTTGTAAATGTCAGAATGCAATAGAGGCGTCTGACAACTCGAGAATGCAAATGTGCTTTTTCATGTTTCCTTGGGGCTGTGTGGCTGGGAGTGTTGTTCCTCCGCTGGTGTGAATCCGAGGCATTAAAACGCATTCACCGTTCTCCTTACACTTTTTGAGGCTCCTGCCAGATAAATATAGCACAAGGTGACTTTTGATTCCTATTTCTCTTGGAAGACGGGGTGTGTGTGTGGGGTGGGTGGGGTGGTATGGGGCAAAGCCAGGCTTTTTTGTGTGGGGGTTTGCTGTGAGGTGTAAGTTACGATGACAAGGTCCAGGGCCTGTCTGTGGCAACAATGCCAGTGTACACAGAGTGACTCAGATGCTTACAGCACTTTTAGTCCTAGAGATACAGAACAGCTGATCACACAGAGCGCACATTGGTCACAAGGAACCTCAGATGGAGGGCTCTGATAAAGCTCAACCATAAAATGCATCCAGCTCGGCTCATCTCTCTGTTCAACTCTCTCGCTCAACTCCCCCTCTCTTCCTCCAGCCGGCCCATATTTACTACTTGCCACTTTCTTACACTCTTTCTTTGTCTCTTTTTCTTCCTACCCTCTCCTCTCTCCCTATCTTCGTGGGCAGCCGAGCTTACAGCCCATCTGGCACTGACTCATAGGTCCCACTCTGAGCTGGGGGAGAGCAATAGTGACAAACATTGCACATGGCTCTTATATTTTAAAAGGATTAGACGTGGCTGCAACCAAACAATCTACGCTGCCTTTTCACGTATCTCTACACTGTGCATGTGTTTACATGCAGTCCCTGTTGTAAGAAATATAAATATTTGATAGGATGTTAAATATTCAGACAGGAATGCTTGCCACCCATTTGAAATTACAAATTTCCCATCTCTATTTTTGTCTGTTGTGAAGTCGAAGGTCAGAACCTGGCGACCGACAATGTGTCGGTGATCGAGGGGGAAACGGCTACCATCAGCTGCAGAGTGAAGAACAACGACGACTCCGTCATCCAGCTGCTCAATCCCAACAGACAGACCATCTACTTCAAAGATGTTAGACGTAAGTGCTAGTGCCTCAGACACAATGTTAAATATTGTGAAGTAAGCATGAAATATGCAAACACATTGGGGTTACTTACAAAGAAACACCAAGAACACTCCCAGCCACAGCACCAAGCAAAGTTGTGGACATTGTACCTTTCAGTTCCATAATATCCAGTTTCAGTTAAGATACGGGGACACAAAGATATGAAATGTGAATGAATGAGATTTTAAAATGATCGTGAAAGTTTGAGTTTTTACCCAAACTGTAAGAGTCCATTTGATATACTTACTGTAGGTATGCATAAAAAAAAAACCACGTAATTTATTTGTTCAAATTAAGTAGCTACTTACACACCATAAGAGCGGCCTGTTATGCTTATACGCCGAATCAAAACCGATTACAGTTTGAATATTTACAATAGATCGAATTTCGAAAATAAAATGGTTCAGCCCAGCGTCTTTATTAATTAACAATGGGAATTTTCCATTAAGTTTGAATTTTTAGCAGAAGTAATTTAAGCTTTACTTTACTTACTACTAAAGCAGTATTTTATATATATTGTATATATTTTAATATGTTTTTTAATCTACGCAAACCTGGCCAATAAAGCTGATTCTGATGACCAAAGCATTTTCCCAAAACCAAATTATTTGAATTGTTTTTCCTCTACTCGACACTCAGAACATTAATATAGCAGTACAACAGAGCTTCTCTGTTTTTTGTGTTGGTAGCTAGTCCTGCAGCGCAGTGTTGCCAACTCCTTTCCAATGAAAGTAGCTAGCATTGCATATTGGTGACGTCATCGCACGTCACAGTAGTCGTGTCGGCTGACTGCCTGCGCACGCCGCAAGAGGACGAGAGGTAGAGACCCCGTGCTGTTGGCACTGTGACTATTTTGAGCAGCATACATGGAAATGAGTTACAACATATTTCTCGCCTTTTCCCTGATGGTCTGAATAAGTCGCTAAATTTGTCGCCAGTACGGCTCAGCCACCTCGATGTTTGCTTGTCACGTCGGAGTCGAAAGACTGTCAAACTCTGGTGAGAGCCGTGTGAAGGCAATCCTAGCCCAAACTGAAATTTGTTCAAGTACAGCAGCTTTAAGATCAAATCCAAAGCGGTTTTACTTGCAAGTTTCACATGGAAATATGGAACAATGGCCTGACTGTATTTGCTCTTCAAAATCCAATTTGTGGTTGAAGGGCATATTCCTCACATCCTTGTGTCCACATCTAGTCTGCATTTGAGACTTTGTGCTAATTGCACTACATTTGTGAGATTGTGTTGCACACTAAAAGCCCCTACAACAGTTTGTCCCCCCCAGAGGTGTGTATTTTTGTGTCGGTTTCACCTTTTAAGGGCATCCTGTACTAAAGGAGTCTCTCAGCTTTTGACATTTACAGTGAAGGTATCAGATATCACTACAAGATCAGCTCTAGCTTTAGGTTAAACGTGATTCCATCTGTCCTTGAATTTTGGGCTCTTTTACACAAGTCATTAAGCTAAGAATGCGGCAAGATTAATATGATAATACACAGCGCTACCATAATGGGAATACTTCTGTGTCCTTGTCACTGTTCGATTTTACGATAATCTCTTAGATTAGGATATTGAACATTATGATTATGCATGAGCATATGGGCTACTGCTACTTCTGCAGAGTTTTTGTCTCTGCTTTTTTACTTGTTTGTATCTGGGATCTGAGCCAAGATTCAAGGTGAACGAGAAACACCCTTCATTTCAGTCTATATTGCATCCCAGCTGTTATTCACAAGTCTAGGTAGCGAGACGCGTGTTCCATTTTCTCTCTTGTGAAGAGCATCAGGGGAGTTTGAATACACATCTTCGTCATATTTGTACAAAGCGATCTGAGAACATGGCAGAGAAAAATGGATTCATATAAAGCATAGGTCGTGTTGTGCTCTACATCTTAGAAATGTTTATTTTGACACCCTGGAGTAGATAGAGACCGGGATCATGTCAGTTTAGAAAAAGCAATGATGAATAATTAGCTCGTATCCTAACAATCAATATTAGCTCTGTACTGTTAAGGAAATCTTTCCACAAGGTTGAGGACAACCTTTTCCTCTTTCATTCTTTGCTAAGCTGCTCCAAGTGGGCCTGTAAACATGTCATTTTCTCTGCCTTAGCCAATGCAGTTCCATTAACAATTACAAAACACAACAGGTTTTGTTTGTATGCAATTAGATCTGAATATATGTCAGATTTCTGACAGGCAGCTAGAGTGTAATTTGGCCGCTGTTGCATGTTAAGTGTTCCTCGTAAATGGATCTAGTGAACCCCATGGCAGCACTATTTTAGACTCTGTTCCTAAAAGACTGCTGGTTCTGTGGGGACCCCCCTCAGCCAGTGGCATTGTTACCTGTCAACAGGGCCACTCGACACAGTGGCAGATCTTTGTCTACAGGTAAGTAAACAGCAGCGACATAGAGACCCACCAGGAGCTACAAGAACAGCAGCTACAAGCAGGCAGCAGCCACAGAAGCAGATGCACAAATACCATGCAAAAATGATAACAGCTTTAGAGTACCAGTGAAGGCCAAATAAACAAATTTAGATTGCAGCAAATAAAGATGAATTATGTCATAGGTATAGCGGCTGAGCGAGTGTTGTTGGGATGAGGTATTTATGCTGCTAGATATATGCGAACTGACATGCAATTTGGCTGAGTTGTCATCTGAAATGGGAAAAATAAGCTTTTATCAGCAAAGGTGGACCTCTATGGATGGGGATGCAAGATCACACCATTATTTATTCACTGCATCTTTTCTCAGGAATTCCCTGACTTTGTGTTTCAAAGCTTTAATGTTTAAATGTTGTGATACTTTGCCAAAAGACTTTCCTTTTTGCATCAGATACTGTGGGTTCAAAAAAGCTAATGAAAACCAGCTTTCAAATGTCCAGTATTCCTCTAAAACTTTTATAGTCATAACTAAATTAGCAGCATCAAAGTAAAAAAAACAAAAAAACTTGATTGACAGTGGAGCTGCAATATAAGCAAACAACCCCACAACAGTCGTCACCTGTGATTCAAACGTTCCTAAAAACACTGCGATTGGTGCTTTTTCTGGCCCTTCCCACTTCAAACCAGTAAGAAAAGCCAAAACACAAATGCATACATCTCTCATGTGAAATTATGTGTTCATGTAGCGCCCAATCAATCACAGTGAGAAGTGGTTTGAGAAATAAGGTTTTCAGGGCATTTAGTTGATTGTAAAAAGTTCTTTCATGAATAAAGTAAAAAGCTAGACTGGGTAAACCCAGCCCGATCTGCCAGCGATTTGATTTCACCCTGCAGCTCAGGCTGGAAACCTGTACATTTATCTATCCTGCTTCCGTTACAAATCTGCGGGGACCAATCACAAACTGGCTTATCCACCTGCCGCGCTATTGGCGGGTTTAACACAATGACGATAGAGAAGCGACCAAGCAGCTTTTTGTTTCACATTCAACATGACGGCCACCGAAGCGCAGCAACCCGTTGATGCCGCTGTCGCTGCTACGTCACGCGGATCGTTGGTCTGATTGGTTGAAGGACTATCCAATTACGTACAGAGTCATTTGAACTCTGCCTGTTGATCACGCCTCTTGTGCAGTGGAAAATACAGAGCAGACTCCCCAGACTAATGTTCAATCTTAAAAGATTGAGCTTGGTCTGGTGATAGCCAGACTAGTAAAAAGCTACTCCATGAAGAACAGCTGTGTAGCTTGAATTTGTGTTGTTGGTTACAATGGATTCACTTTACTGTCCAACTACGTATATGTCCAGTACTGTATACCTTTTGACCAATTTGGTGCAGCAGAAAAAAGGTGTGCACACAACACTGACTTAGCCAACAGTTGCTATATTTTCACATCCAGCAGAAACAGAGCAACATCATGATTCATTTGGACTTGTGTTTCTGGCTATAGCTGGCAAATGTAGGTCCGATATTTCACTCTCTGTCTTTGGTCTCCACCAATTCCTGAGGGAAATATCTGACTAAATCTTAACTACGTTCAACAGTAGGTGCTAACTTATGCTATGAGATGTTATGAGAGCTGCGAGAGTGAACCAAAACAGGAAAGCTGCAGGCCAAAAAAACAAAGCGATTAGCTGAAAGTATAAAGCTCCATCGAGCTGAGGTGAACTGCAAAGGTAGGTGGTAATTAACTGAGGCTTTCCTGCCACGAATGACACCTTTCATATACATGTGACTAATTGCAAATGTAAAAATAATGATTACAGACGCTTAAAATACATATCGTTATTACAATATATGGCAAAACACATTTCTTGCATGGGATTTTCAGAGCTTCAATAATAGCACAGTACAAGCTGAAATAATTAGTTGGAAGATTGATTATTTGACTTAGAGAAACTTAATCAAGAAGAACAATTGTAATAATCCATTAATCGTTTATCCTGTTTTTCAAACAAAAACTACCAAAGATTCACAGACTTCAGACTTCTTCTTTGTCTTTCTGGGTTTGAACGTAAACTGAATATCTTTGGTTTTGGATTGTCGGTCAGACAAAACGAGCAAGTCAAATATGTCAGCATTGGCGTTGGGAAGTTGTGTTGTCTGATATTTTATTGCCCGAATGATTAATCAGGCATCAGCAGATTAACCTCTAATAAAAAATAATCATTAGTTGGCGCCCTAATATGTAGATATATTTTAATTAAAATATGCCTAAACAATACTGTACTACTGCCTAATGAATACTAGAGGTTGTGCCTCTTCTATGCTCTTATGTAAGCAGTCAGCTAGTTATGAAACTTCCTTGTATAAACTACATTGAGAGTCTCAGAAGTGAAGGGGTTCTCTCCTCAGCAGGTGCTTTGGCTCTCAAAAGTGCATCAGTGTCATTGTTTACCTTTGAGGAGAGACTTCCAAAGAGCTCTCAAATTATATTGGGCGATGAGGTTTCATGTTGGAACTGCCCTGAGACCTTGGGTAGTGATCACGATGCTAAGTGCAAAGCCTGAAGGGAATAACAAACTCCCCATGCTTTAAACAGGGGCTGACAGATGCAGAGAGGACTTGATAAAGAAGGCAGGTCAAAACATCAAAAGGTCTCCCAATCAAATCAACCAAAGCTGTTTATGCAAAAGAGTGCTTAGGGATGAGAGCTGACCCAAATGAAAAGCGGAGTAAAAACTGTGAGAGACGGCTAACCTAGTTTGACGACATTAAAAGAAAATTCAGCCAACCTATATTGGCATTAGTATACAGATTCCCGGCTACTTTTGATTTAGAGTTTCAGGCATCCGACCCACTCCACCTCCACACTGTGATTTAATTCATTATGTATGTTTGAATGCCTCTCCCTTTCTTTTTTTTTTTTTTTTTTTTGAAAATGTGAGTTTGATGCATCCATCCATGACCAGCAGCAGCCCATTTTAAGAGTTCCTAGCTTGTTAGGAGCCCTCATGAGCACTCTTCACACTTTCCTGTCTTTGCGAGTGCTCCGTGGAGTGTAAAGCTACTTTATAAATCAACTTGTGTGAATCATTTTGAAACTCGCTTTTCTTTTACTCAATTAAGGAGAAAGCCCACAAAAGGGGCATTACTTTCTACCACCCTGCTCCGCCTCTCCTAATCTGTTTCATTTTCTCCTTGTGTCTCCTTTGTCTTCCTCCATCCCCTTTCTCATTCTCACCCCCGTCTTCCTTTCTCACCCCACATCTCACGTTTGTGTCCCTGCACTCTGTATCCTTACTGTCTCTGTCTCACATGTATCCCCGCAGCTCTGAAGGACAGCCGGTTCCAGCTGGTGAATTTCTCTGACAACGAACTGCGGGTGTCTCTGTCCAATGTGTCACTCTCCGATGAGGGACGCTATGTGTGCCAGCTCTACACAGATCCTCCTCAGGAAGCCTACGCAGACATCACTGTCCTGGGTAGGTGTGAGGGTGCATGTGTGAACTTCCCACTCACTCATCACACCCCTTCTCACACATATTTTTATTGTATTTCGCTCTGTTATAGATAGTGAATATGAAATAATAGTAATCTTTGATCCTGTTATCGTTAGTAACTGAAACAAAATGTCAGCCAATTAGGCTCTCGCAGTGCTCAACAGCATAACGAAAAGGAGCAGATGCTGAAACTGATGGCTCAGGCCATGGTGGTTTTGGCAGCTGTGTTGACTCTGTGAATCCCGGTGAATGTTGACTTGGATGCTCCAAATGATTCCCTATTGAGAGTCAGCTGTGCCACACTTTGATGCTTTGGAGTGAAATTACTCTAGTTAAGCTTTATTATACATGCAGACATCCTGGGGGATTGAAAGGAATTAAAAGCACTTTAAAAGTAATTACGCTAGTTGTACAATTGAAGCCTAGCTGCAGTATTTTCTGAACCAAGGGTTGCATTGAAGAGTCCTTGAAATGAACACCCCGCTGACTTTTTTCTTTCAAGTAACGAGTTCAGCAAGTTTGTTGCGATGACTAATGCAAGGGACAACTGTGCCTTATTCTATCTTGTGTACATCTTTCATCCATGCAACCATAGGATGTAATCACATATACAGTACTTACATAACTTTGGCATGGAATGTCGGGTAACACTTTATAATAAGGGTACGAAACATATGCTTAAGAAATGTATAGCTGATGCATGACTCGTGATGAATTAATGAATGTTTCATAAATTCCTTTAGATCATAAGAAAGTGACTAACTTCATGTGATTAGAGGTCTGTCGGTCCACCACTTTGATCAGAAGGGAAATATTTCAACAATAATTTAACAATGTTTGATGGATTACCATTACCTTGCACATACTTTCATGGTCCTCGGATGATAAATCCTACAGACTTTGCTGATCATCTGACTTTTCCTCTAGCACCACCATCTGGTTGACATTTATGTTTTTTTAGTGAAATGTCTTGATGACTATTGCATCGATTGCCATGAAATTTGGTGCAGATATTCATGTCCCCCTCAGGATAAATTGTAATCACTTTGGTGGTCCCCTGACTTCTAGTGCCATCAGGTCAACATTTTCCGTCAAATACTTTACTACATGAACAAATACCTGCAAAACTAATAACATTCCCATCAACCTCAGCTGTACTTTGTGCATGCTAACATGCTAAACTAAGATGGTGAACATGGTATCTGTTCTACCAGCTTACAGAGTAACTTACATCTTCAATCCAACTAAATGTTGAGTTTGTAAATTAAATGCACAGTCACTTTTTTACACTTTGAATTGATCCTAGTCCTATAGAAAATGACATCTCAGACCCCTGCATCTGTTCAGTCTCTCTGAAAGCAGAACAGTACTCATAGAAACATAAGAGTTCTTTTTCATCAAACTAGTAGTCAGATGCAAAGAACTACACATTGTTGCAAGAGCCAGAGCTCAATGCCCCCGCCCACCCTCCCTCCCCCACCAACCACTCTAGCTTTGACAACATTCAGCAGGTGCCAATTGACAAGTCAGGAGAAAATCTACAGACATTAAAAGCTAAGAGAAATTATTAAATAAGATGTTCATCTTTACCATCACTTCACAAACTGACCCATTAGACCACAATGTGGTATGATTGACCTGGACTTGTTTCCTTTCATGTGAAGTAATGTTGTGATACTGATTGTGACATTTGAGGTGATATCATGACTTCGCGTAAACATACACGCCACTTTCTAAAGCCAAGTGACGTGTTATCTGTACGCATTTTGAGCTATCCGCGTGTATGTCTACATTCTTTGGGTTTAGGAAAAGAAGAATGGGACGGTTGGGTTTAGGAAAAGAAGAACGGTACGGTTGGGTTTAGGAAAACAATAACGGGATGTGGGACAACGGCACAGTTGGGTTTAGGAAAAGAAGAAAGCGACGGTTGGGTTTATGAAACGTGACACGCGGGACACGATTCCCGGTCTCCTGGGTGAAAGTCTTGTGTTGTTTGACCCATCCACCTCCCCAACCAACCTCATTATGCGGATTTTTGGGCTTTCATACTACTCGCTACAGCGTAAATTGACACGCAATCGCAAGGTAATGTAATTCAATGGAGGCCAAACGGCATTGATAAACACGCTAAAAATCGATTATGCGTCTTGATACCGCGCCAAAATGGCATACGAATTGGCATGTCATACATTTACACGCCACTTCTTGAGATCAGTCTGGATTTTTCATATGAATTGTACATTCACTAAAAGTTGAGTATGAACAGGTATTTGATCATGTCCTAATGGTGAGGAACAGAAATTCACCCATTACTTCAACATGTTTTTGCACCCTCATTATTAAGCGTTACCACATTTGTGTGTGTACAAATGTTGGTATGCTGGTGTGTTTCTAACTGTTGCCGTGGGTCAGTCCCGCCAGGCAACCCAATCATCGAGAGCCGTGACGATGTGGTCAGCGAGGGGAACGAGACGGAGCTCACCTGCACAGCCATGGGCAGCAAGCCAGCTGCCTCCATCAGATGGATGAAAGGGGAGGAAGAACTGACAGGTCAGTAGAATAACAGCCTCCCCGAGTTTGCTTCACATGCTCCAGAGCTGTCCACTTCCCTACATATCTGTCTCTCAAGGCGATTCCACAGTGATCAAAATATAGCTCTGCTCTAAATCATTAATGTGTGTTGTACTGATTATGTTACTGGCATATATAGGAAGTGCCACAGAAAATAATCATGCTGGCATATACTGCTTATTTTCTATTACTACATTACTACTTTTTTTTTTACACCCATGTGTAAAATCCCCAGTCCATGTGTTTGGGCTGCTTGCTCAGCTACAGTATGAAATCATCAAAACCAGGCATTCACAACTGCAAGAGCTGCAATCCAAGCTCGTGTTATGTTTCATAATACATTTGACAAACCATTTGCCTTAGAGGCACTCTTTTTTTTTCATTTTTGGATTTAGAATTGCTTGAATATTCTCTGTGAACATTTAGTTACACCTTGACTGCTGATTGAATTCTATGTTTTTTTTAAGAGCACCCTACATCTTTTCTACTTACTTTGAACCATCGATACCTGGTAAAGATGGTGATGAACTCGTGTCTTCACATTCCGTCTTCATTTCAGCGCCTTCGCTTTCTGCAGAGAGCCGTGGTTTATAATCTGGGGTGGTGAAAAATCCTTATTACCTCTCAGTTATGATTAAGGGTCATCAATTATTCATTACATACTTAGTGTACAGCAAAGGGGGATATTCATTTTAGTCATATTGTATTTACACAGGGTCGATATATATCTGGGCTTGTTGTCAAATTATATATGTATTAGAATGGAGAGGATTCATTTGGCTTGTTGAGAGATGAAATATATTAGACAAGAGCGAATCTGAAGCTAAATGCCATCTGTGCCTCCAGTGTTCCCTACAGGAGTCGAAGTCAATTTCTGTTTGTGAGTTGTCGAGTGGTTGTGTAAGGGGAGGGGGGAGACAACAGGATGGTTAGATCGGTGAATTGCCACCGACGTGCTGAGCGGGGCTAATCCATAGTGGCAGTGGATACATAAAGAGAGCCAGAGAGTCACGCCGTCCTGTACCCCAGGAAACACAAATCACTGCTCATTATGGACGTGCTAAACAATTCATTAGCTCGAGCACGCGTTGAGATTTAAAAGCCACACATCACACTGGCTTTAAAGAATCTCCGTGATCATGTTTTTCTTACGTCCGTGTGCAGGCAAGACAGCCATAATGGCAAGAAAGAAATCTGCTGGCTGATTTAAACACACTTTCAATTTGTCCGAATTGGTTTTGCAACCATTTATCATGCTGGCAGGTAGGGGACTGATGGGCTCCGGCCTGAGAGAGACTCCACACACAAGGTGGCAAAATGCTTGTTAGCATAAATGACAGCTGCAATATTATTTAAATGTAGTGAAGCCCAGTGCTCGGCTGCAACTGCTGCTGGAGTACAGGAGATTCGTTAAAATGTGTGTGATCCTGTGAAACTGCAAGCAGAACATTTCATCAGAATGTTGCCATTTCAAATTCAGGAATCACCCTCTCTCTTAAAAATCAAATACAAGCTGTATCCCTTTTTGCTCTTATTATTACTCTTTTGAATATTATAAGAGCTTGAGCATAGTTTTATTCTTGACCTTGGGGATATTTGCGAAATAAATTTTCTAAACTCAAGGCTCACTAACTCACTTTTTTTCTGAGCTTTTGTCAGTATCTCACACTCTTCTTCAGTGAATCCAACTTCCTCACGTCCGACCTTTAGTAAAATACAGGGTTCATACGCATTTTAACCAATACTTTTTCATGACTTTTCAATGTTTTTTTCATAACTTTTCGGCAAATTTCCATGACTGTGTATTCCTGAAAATGTCAGTCGACATTATACAATAAGAATAAAAATCTGTGTTAAAGTTTACCCTCAGAGGTTTAACAATAAAATGAATGACAATTTATGTTGTTCATAGTGGGATTCGTAATATCGCGTCCCGAATAGAACGTTGAGGTTAAGACGACGTGAAATACATTTATTAATCACATATTATTATGCTGTGTTAAAAAAAAATTCCATGACTTTTCCAAAACTTTCTGGGTCTTTTTATGTTTCCAAAACTTTTCCAGGCCTGGAATTTGCATTTTTCAAATTCCATAACTTTTCCAGGTTTTTTCAAAACGTATGAACTCTGAAAATAGCTGTCAGGTCTTTTTTTTTTTTTTAAAGTAACATTGGTACCACCATATGAAGACGATGTGTGACTCGAACATCTCACATTTACCAACAAAACGAACAGCCAAAGACTGTGCAAAACATTTCAGACCGTCCTGCTAACCTGTATACATTTTACCATCAATGTACGCTGGAAAGTTTTTTGACTCTAAAGTCGCTGAAAGCTGCTGCTGTTTCAATCCTACGCTCGTTTTTGTAAGTGCAATGATAAGTTAAAGTCCAATAAGTAACATTACTTCATCAAACCGTATGAATGTGTGGCCCAGGCCAGGATAGGAAATTACCTAACAATGTAAATCAACAAGCCACTGACAGATATGTCCAAATTTGATTCATTCAATAAAATATAATTTTTTGTCTTAAATCCACCAGCCATTTTCATATTATACCAACAGTTGCAGCATCCTGAGCCTTTTTGGTAAGGTTACTAGGAAAACTCAGCCCAGGGTAGTTTTATTCTCCCCAAATCGCAACTTTTATCGCAATTTTTTACAAAAGCTCCCGCAAAATCAAGCATTTTGGGCCGCAACAATCTCAAAAAAAGGCCGCGAAATCCTGGAGGGACTGATTACTAAACAACCAGTTTTGACCCAACATCTGTTCGACATAACGGAATGACTGTTAGATCATTCATACTCATCAGCAATATTGTGTCCGGATTTTGCAGGACGTGAACATTGTATCGATAAATTACAGCGCCCCGTCCCATCCTGTGTGTCAGTTCATCCAGATGCTCTCCACATACTGTAGTTTTTTTAAGTTCCTATGGCTTAGGAGCAGCGACTACTGTATAATGGCAGGGAAAACCCTGAACAAAATAATTCAGTTACTGCAACTGGTTACAATTTCATTTATTTTGTAATTTCATTACATAACACCGTTACATGTAACTAGTTACTCCCCAACGCTGATTGTCTTAATGTTTAAGCCAGTTTCAAACAGCTTGATCAGTGGCTGCTTTTCAGTGTGTTGGCAGGCAGAAGACTGGGGTTAGAAACTGACTGAAAGAAAATGTCACCCTGAGAAGAGGCTACGCTTGATTGCTCCGGGATTGATCAGTTCACACAAGAGCGTTTGATTTGACATCTCTGCTGGAACAATCACATCTCCTCTGCATTCAGATTTGAGTCCTTCCACGACCTGATCCGCAGTTGTTTTCCTCATCAGGGCTTGGACAATTATAATGGCTCCATCTGTCTTAGTCTGATCGTCAAACATGACTCAGGACTTTCAGAAGTTGTTTTTTTTTGAATCATGACCAAAAATAATTGACACAAGGAGTCAAATCAAGGACTCGTTTTTTTTTTTAATGACAGTCCTGAGATGAGTGCAAGCAAAGCTATTTTCCTGATCTTGAAATGTGCTCTGTCTGTCCCTTCGGTATTTTGCATGGTGCAGAAGTGAAATGAGAGGCACAACTTGACTGTACTGCCTTGTCATGCAGACAAGGTAGTACAAGACAGGATGTTGGTAAAGAAATGTCTCTATGAGACTGCATGCAAGTAGCTCTGTTTTTTGCAGAAAATCAGCAGTGTTGGTAGTCTTGTCCATTGAGGGGACTGCAGCCATGACATGAAACATAACCGCCCAAACATAAATTAAACAAGTCACACATGTACCCTACATGTACTGATTTAATTGACAGATCGGTAAAACTGAGCTTCCCCACAAAGAATCAGGCAAAAGCACCACTTTAAATCTTGTGTTTTCCAGACGTGCTGATAAGTTTCTAACTGGGGATTTTCACTGAACTGAACCGGCTCCGCCGTTCGTCAATACCCACCAGGTCCGGATTTGTTGCGGCACGGCTGCGGCCATGACTGACAGCTGTAGTCACGAGGACCTGCGAGATCTTGCAAATTCACGTAGAATAGAACCACAAAACCAACAACAGTTTGTTTCCATCCAGAGGAGTAGAGGGGAAACAACTCTGTGCTGTGTTTTCAAGGTGTAGTGCAGGGAAATATGATACATAAATGATACATAAAATAAAATACACCGTGAGCACGGTGTATTTTATTTTGAAAATTAACCGGATGTTTTATTTTGTTTCTGTGCTCCACTTCCTGTCCCGCACTATCGCTGTGTGCTGAATTGCTGGGGAGCTCTCTGGCATCCGGCAAAAATAGAAGCTCTGCGTATCTGCTCCGGAGGGCTGCAGACTGCTGGAGCTGGGACGCAGTCGGAACGCAGCCGTTCTGCAGTCAGTGGAAATACACACATTGACTTTAATGAAAACCTAATGACTGAATGAATGGAGCGGATCCACAGACGTTCCGCAACCGATGGAAATTAGGTGTTAGAAATAGGTCATTCAGCATGAAAAAAGCATAAAAAATGACTAAAGAAATCTTAGGCGACTAAGACCAAAACAACTGATTAGTCGACTAATCGACTAAGAGGGGGCAGCCCTAGAGATTTGCCATATTGTGATTTTATATATATATATATATATATAGCGATATTGGAAAATATCCATATAAGTGTTGTGATAATTATTTCAACATTTCGTCCAACCCTACCACATTTGCTCTACAGTATACCATCTTTTCCTGAGCCAATTCTGTAATGCAGCACTGTGATTGGTATGAGACAATTATCGGGACTGTCTGAGAGGATAATGACTCACCACGCCCCTCCAATTCATACTCCACTTCACCCAACTCTTTGGCGCAGGTGCACATGGAAACGCCCTCACTGACCTTACAAATGTGACCTATCAGTCCTTGTGATTGCACGACGACAATAAAGCCCTTAATGCGAAATGTGTGTCGTTATTTGGCAAGGAACAAGACTTGGCATTGTTCTGTGAGCGTTACCGCTGATCACC
This sequence comes from Sander lucioperca, assembly GCF_008315115.2. Classification (NCBI taxonomy): domain Eukaryota; kingdom Metazoa; phylum Chordata; class Actinopteri; order Perciformes; family Percidae; genus Sander; species Sander lucioperca. The sequence goes on along the minus strand of NC_050177.1, from coordinate 8,779,926 downwards.
GCACTCCACTTTAACTAAAGATGGTTGGAATTAACTCATTTGGTGTGTGTCACGTTAATGCTCTCTGGGCTTTTTAGAGTGAAGTTAAATCACTTAGATGTAGGCTATAGTTAACTGCTTTCAGGGGGCAAATAAATGTATACCATACGATATAGCCAATGTTTAGACCTAGAGTACACTGTTTGTTCTACATCCTATAAATTATTAATTTATACTCTGTTTGCCAGTCAGTATTTTTTACCATCGGATTAATTCTGAAGCAAAATAGCAAGATAATCACAGTTACTAAATGAAAATCAATAATTTTTTATGCGTTCCCATCAAACTTTTTACTCCTGTTATCATTATGCTACTTGCTCTTCTTGAACAGTCTCTGCTTTTCAAACAGCCTGTTCTCTCACTGCAGTTGAGTGGTCAAATTTAATACTCTCATTCGCATTGACCACTTACCTATCGTCGTATATTTATTTTATGTAGGCAGGTTTTGGATGGGTGGGTGTGTGTTACACGGGGTTAATATCCATCAAGAGGCCACATATGTGTGTATTGGTGATCATCAACTGTGGAACAACAGTGTTTTGCCCTCCCTGAGTCCAGTCGGGCTCCCCTGTGACAAGGCTGAAATGGAAGTGTGCTGCAGGTCAGAGTGGGGCTGTAATTATTTCCTCACTTCATTAAGTGCGAGTAAACCATCACACTCAGCACTGCAGCTAATGTGATGCCCCTGTGGCATTGTAATGCTCTCTAAATGAATGCCCCTCTGACAGCCTAGAGCCTAGTGGGCAGCAGATTACTGCAGGGTTAGCCTCAACAAAGCTCAACCCTCAAGCTGCAGAGGCATTCATTATCAGGCGTATATGACCCAGCCACTCCTCACTGCTCTCATCAGAATCGAAGACCTCGGGCCCGTCTGAATCCTCTGGTCTCGTTCAGGCGCCACATCACTGAATCATAAATTAAATGTATATTTAAAATCATCTGAAAGCCCTCCGCTTTGACAGGTAATTGTGCTCTTAATAGCTTGAACTATTAGGGATGCACCGATTGTGAAATTCTAAAAAATAAAATTTAAAATAACAATATGGCTGATGCCCGGTGTTTGTTGTTGTTGTTGTTGTTGACCCCATAGGGCTGGGCGATAGGGAGAAAATCAGATATCACGATATTTTTGACCAAATACCTCGATATCGCGGCGATATTCTAGGGTTGACAATCGGTGCTGTAACAAAACATCTTCACACTTACATTTTAGATAAATATTTATCAGTAATGTGGACATAATGTCTAAGTGGGGAAAAGGCAAATAACAGAACAGCTAGAACAGTCCGGTAAGTTCAGAAAAGTACATCACTTTACTGTAATGCAGCCTATAAAACCAGGAAAAGACAACACTTATGTCATATCACGATATTATGATATCAAAAATCTAAGACTCATATCACAATATCGATATAATATTGATATATTGCCCAGCCCTAATACCCCATATTGTGCCAAGGAAATAAAGAAATATTCATAATAAAAAATAACTGAACTGTTTGAAAGCCATTAAGCATTTCATATTTGAACACATTCAAATCATACAAATTTATGAAACAGCCTTTAATATCACATTATTTCACCTGCCTTGATAGCCTACTTTACAACTATCAACTAACACTTTGGTATTGGTGTTCTCTACCACTCCAGAAAATGCTTCTCCCTTAATTTTAGAAAGAAATTGGTGCAACAACTTATCTTACCAATTATGGACTATGCTGATGTTGTATATCAGGTTGCACCCAGCACTAATCTGCTCCCTCTCAATGTTGTTTACAACAGAATCTGTAGATTTGTTCTTGGATGTCCTTTCACAACTCATCATTGTATTATGTATGAAAAACTACCATCACCCTCAATAAGAAGACATCAGCAATGGTTACAGTTTATCTATAAATGTTTACATTTCAATTACCCTAGTTATCTAAAACAGCTTATGGTTCCCTATTCCTCTACCTACCACTTGAGACACTCTACACAACTTTTTTTTTTTTTTTTTCGGTCCCTGCTGTATCTTTCGCTACAGCTAAGAAAGCCTTTAAGTTTAAAGCACCCTCAGAATGGACCTGTCAAATCTACCTGTAAACATTCGATCCAGTCTATCTCTTCACTCCTTTAAAAATGCCCCGTTTTCCTATTACAGTACCAACTGCACCTGTCCATAATCCTCTACAACACAATGATAACACCCCTTCTAATATTATTAATATCCAGTTTCATTCTTGCTCTGCGTCAGTTTGTTTGTTTGTTTTGGTTAACTGTTGTGTCTAAATGATTGTACTGTTTATCTATTTAATGTTAAGGACCCCCTCGAAAACGAGATGCTGCATCTCAAGGGGTTACTCCTAATAAAGACATTTTCAACAACTACCTATACCTATACTAACTACAACTACTATAGATACTGTAAGCATATCTGCCTTGTTGCAGCTCAATCCATTTTTCTTCTCATCCAAGATGTGAGACGCAGAGCTAAGCAGCGGCTCACTGTCCTGGTGCTGGTGCATAGAGCATAGGTATTTGCGTGCCATTTGTGCCAGAGCTAAACAGAAGTGTATATTTCACAAAATCACTCCAATATTCAAGTGCAGTCGCATTTCTGCACTCTTACATCATGCCAGTGTCAGAGTCGTGCCAAGCCAGTGGCTTCTTCTTTGAATCAACAGCTGGCTATGCCAGCTATACTGTTGTCCGAGTCCGACCGGAAATCACCAAAAAGACATTTAGCTGGCGAAAAATAGATGCGACACAACAGAAACATTGGCAACTGCCATGGTGAATGTTATCTTATTTATTATTTGCAAACGGGGTTCAAAAATAACTTCATCATCCACCAGTCAAATGGCAAGAGAATCTTCAAATTTTACCAGCTCCTCAATAGATTACAATAGTTTTTTGGCTGTTAAGTGAAGCAAATTTACCAGCTACTTGCACATTTTATCAGCATTTGGCTGGTGGATGGTGCCAATCTTGGAACCCTGTTTGCAAATAAGCTAAGTATAGCTTTTTCCGATGGTAGTCAACGAGGCAAATATCAATGTTCGGCCGATAAATTGGTGCATCCAAAATTACCACCTGCTCATTATGGTCACTGCGGGTCGGTGCAGCTGCAGGATTTGAGATTTTTTTTGAGCTGTTAAGCTGTAAAACCTTTTTCCCCCCTCTCGTTTTTGTGTTTTTCTAGGTGAGACTACAGTTGAAGAGATGTACGACAGGATGTTTACTGTCACCAGCCGAGTAAGATTCTCTGTCACTAAAGAGGATGATGGAGTGCCAGTGGACTGCATTATTGACCACCCTGCTGTAAAGGACCTCCTGGCTCAAAGACACTTGGAAGTGCTATGTGAGTGACCTAAAGCTGTACTTTTTCGAGACTAGAATGATACTAAGACCCCATAGACAGTGCTACAGACTTTCTCTTTCTTGCTTGGGCTAGTTGGAGACTTAAAGTTATGCTTTTTGGCTTTTCCCCTTTCCTTTATTGTGCTATATCTTTTTTGTGCATGTAATAGGTTTACAAAGTGAAAAAGCCCAAAGTCCACCCCAAAGGGACTTACCCTTTCCAACAGAAAACACTGTTCACAAACTCCTCCAACAGGGCTGGACTGGCCATCTGGCATACCGGGCATTTTCCCGGTGGGCCGACGCACTTTTGGGCCGAATCGCCGATATAAATAGGCCTTTTTTTATTTATTTTTTGGCCGCACCGGCCCATAAAGAACGCACAGCGACCCTTTGGTTAATTTTCTTTATTGGCACTGGCCTGACCCAATCAAATCCAGGAACCCTCTTCCCACTCGGGGCCGCAAATTTACGAATCCCATGGCCACGCCTCCCGGTCCTGAGACACAAGCTGTAATAGTTATGCTGGAAGTTTAGCATCCACGTTAAAATGGACAAACAACCACCAAAGCGTAAGGGAGATGCAGAGAAATTATGGGAGAAAAAGATTAAGAATCTACAGGCGGATTCCTCAAAATGTGCCAAAATTTCGGACATTGTATTGTTGAATTGCTTAATTAGCTTCTCTTTTATTGGTGCTCTCTTCCAGGGCATATACTACTCTCAGCTTTATTGTAGCTTTTGGGAAGGGTTATGGTTATTGTATTTAGCACTAGACACTTTTTACAATAATTAAAATTAGCAGTAAACAGTTTTTAAAGTTGCTAAGCCAATATTAAGCAAAATAGTAATAATAACAATGATGGCAATACATATCAAATATCAATAATAAAAAATAATAATAAAAATACCATAAATATACAAATCATAACTCTAAGAATTAATTAATTATTTAAGGGTAAGATCAACAGATAAGTCTTGGACCCCTCTTGAAGGATCCAAAACCATCACATATACGCAAAACAGTAGGCAACTCATATCATAGAATGCACGCATATTTGCACTGTCTGCAGGGAATGTGTCTGACCAATCACGGTGGGTGTGGGCCGCCTGGGCCAAAAATGCCAGGGCCAATTTTTTGTCCCAGTCCAGCCCTGTCCTCCAAACAGCTCTATTGTAGTCCAGCCTTTACTTCCGTGACCAACGTGCGTCACTTTGTAACACACGTTATAATGCTCGCCTAGCTGCTAGCATGGCACGCCCTCATACTCTGCTTCTGACTGGCTTGTGGTGCTGATCTAGCTACTGCGCATGTGCGACTCCCAACAAAGATGGAACATAAGTGTGATGCTTCACTCTGTAGCTAAAACAGAGAGCTCAACGCACAGGGTGAAAAGAAGAGCTGCAGCAATGTGCAGTACAACAAAAATATGGTGTTTTTTGAAAATTAAACTATGTAAACCTATTCTGATATAACCTCTAAATACAATTATGAACCTGAAAATGAGCATAATGAGCACTTTAACTACTTATTGGTGTATGCTCTGGCATTTGTTGGTATCATATGCCTATTTCAAACACTTCTGCTATTCCATTGGTACCACCCACTAACAATAACAATCCCAGTTTTTTAAGTTAAAAAATAATAACAATATTCAGAAATGTTTACAGTCAAATTTGGGAAACTTGGAAATAATTACAGACAGAAGAAACTACACAGCTGACATCTCAAAAAGCAAGCAACACAGACAGGGTCCTTTGACAATCACTAGCACAATTATGCTGCTTGGAGAGAGTCGAAATATTTGGCGTAATCAACCTTTCAACTCTAAGAAGACATACAAGCTAGTTTTGAGCAGAAAGGTGTTCAAGTTCCTCTTTTTGTCCGTGGGCTAACATCATCTAGGTTTGTCTTGAGGACAAAATCCGTTTGTGATTTAAATGAATCATTTTAAACACTTGTCTCTGAGTCCGACCAAAGTTAAAAATGGAAAGCAGCCACCTGGCTATTACAGCTAACTGCATAGGGATCAACATCCTCTCTACAATGGTGGCGAGTGCAAAGTTAGCATGACCCATAGAGTCACAATTGCCACATTTATGGGAAACACGCTCGCTGCTGCCTCGTTAGCTAACGTTAGCTTGCTAATTCCACCCAACATGCCTTCATCATACACGGGTTACAGAAAATTAGCCAAACAAAGTTGTCGCTCATGTGGCGATAGCAATGTGCTTTCCTACGATGTGACAAGAGTGTATGAATGAAACATTAAGTTGTTACATTTTACTAATTTAGAGGCCAGCCGGCTGGCTAGTAAGCTAGCTTACTTGCTAGGGGGCTAATTGTTTAGCGGTGCAGAAAGAGAGAGTTCTATTACGGTCTTTACATTAAATATCACGGTATAGGGTATTAGTTTATTAACGTTAATTTGTTTTGTAATGTGTAGGTATGTAGAGATCTTTTAAAAGACATGTTATTGTTAAAATAAATATACCTAAACAAGTATAGTTATGTATATCTCGTATGTTTGCCATCTTATGGCTATAATGTGCAAAAATAGATATTCCAATCATTCAGTGTTTTTTAAAAGGAACATTCAAACATAATTTTAGGCCAGTTTTGACTGGTCTTATGTGTATTGGATTGATCAGATGAGATGGGAGCCTTGTGTGTGCACTCTTACAGTCGTTTGTTTGCTATTCCCAATACCGTTTTCATGCTGAACAGCCAATGAGATGGATTGGCTGTTCAACCGACGGCCGCCAATGCAGACGGTGCGGGACACACTGCACAAGCTAGGGCGACGGTCGTTCACCATCGGACTAACTTGGACCAGCAGATGCCTTGGTGTGTCAGGGCCTTTATATGTCATAAGAGACCCAGGGTATTGTCTGACCATCAGATCATAGATTTGATTAGATTTGCACTGCCTGTCTGTTATCTGTGGATCATGTAGTCCTGGTATTCTAGTCTCACAGCCAACTGGTGCCTTGGCCCATGAGATACAGCCACCACAAGGGATAAAAACAACTTTTGCTTAGATGTCAAATGATGTTTAGGTCTTCTTTAAATAGTGCATTGATTGAAGAGGTAATACAGGCTGCCTTACAGTGTAAAACATCAAAGAAAGGTTAAGGTAGCCTTTTGTAGTCTGTGTCGTATATTCATTTTTTTCAGGTAGACTGTTTTGTCTGACCTTTCAAGGAAAAAGAGAAAGCTTGAATGAAACCGCTTGACATTTTGGTAATCTTTGGTTAGCATTGATAAGAAGAAAAAAGAAAAATTATGTAAGGTACTGCAGACGTACTGGATGTCTACTGAGCACATTGGATAATCATTTCATCATCCTCTTTGTTTCACTTTTGGCTGTTAACTTTTGCTTTGGCTGTAGGTATGAGGGCAAAGCCAGTTTTGTTATAACTTAAGACATTGGAGTATTGTAAATATCCAATCTTTTCTTTCCAGATAAACCAGAAGTCAAGATTCTGGTGGCATATCCTGACGGTTTAACCAGAGAGGGTGACAATCTAGATTTGACATGTATCGCAGAAGGAAAACCACAGTGAGTACACTGAGCAAATGGACGCACTTCAACAGTTTCATACTTTCACTGTTTATCCCTTTTCTGCCAGTCTGATCACCCCCTTAACCTTCACATTCCATTGTACCATTTAAATGTTTCCAGTTGTTTGCATGCTGTATAAAGCATATCAGTAGACAGGGCCTGCCTATGGCCCTCCTCAGACAATTTCAGATTTGACCTTTATTTCAGATTTCTAGCCTGGATAGACAGCGCCTGAGTGATGTGCGTGGTATTTGTGTTCTCCAGTCCCCATCAGATCAACTGGCTGAGAGTAGATGAGGATGTGCCGCCTCACGCTGTGGTCACCGGCTCTGATCTGTACATCGAGAACCTCAACAAGTCCTACAACGGCACCTATCGCTGCGTGGCATCCAATGCTGTGGGAGAGGCCTACGACGACTACATCCTCTATGTATATGGTAGGTATTAGGCTTCATTGCACTTGATGTTTAAATTGCCTTCATCACTCTTTTACACTCAGTCCCTATTGCTGATATTATAAGGTTTATAGACATAACTACATACAGCAGCTTTGGCAGTCAGGGGATTGTATTGAACTATAAGATTTACTACAGTGTTTGTGCAACAAACAGAATCACATTTCAAACGTATATGGGTGTATGAAATTCTTGAGAGGAACAGGGAGCTTAAAATCACAGAAGGTGGCTGCAGTTGACAAATCCACAGAGCTCTGAATTCATGTTGAAGATTTGGTAGAAGATAGGATAAAGTGGTTGTTAACTTTGAATTGGCTTGTCAGGAATCCATGAAGTTAATCACAGCCCATGACAATTAATCTCAAATTTAAAATACTTGGATTTACTTGTAAACCTCCAGTGTTGAAATAACTAAATGCATGACAACCTGGTTTAAAGAAACATATTCTTCAGTTGTAACATGTATTAAACAAGTGTCCAATAACAATCTTAATTTGTTGAGGCATCCATATGAATTGCAGACATATTTAGCAGTAACCAACAACTGTTACAAAGTAATGTCTGCTACAAAGTCACAAATAGCTTACCTGTAAAAATGTTTTGCATAGTAACATCAACTCAAATGAATGCAGCAATAAGTAGGCCTATTTTAGAAATAGAATGCCATTATGTATGTGAAGACACAGAGGGAGCAGTCTCTACATTCGTGGTTAAAGATAATTACTTCAAACAGTGCATCTCTGTAACATTCCTCCTGTCAACCAATCATACAGTCTAGTTTTCTTTCAACCAGTTGCTCAGGCAGACTGGCTTGTTCAGATTTTCGGATGATAGAGTTGACCTCTTCTTCTGCAGAATATTGCCTGCGAAAGAGAACAGTCTCTCACATGGCACTGTTGAGGCAGGTGTAGCCAGGTACCTTATTGCAATATGGGCCAGCTTACCGTATGCACTTGCTTGTGATGACCATGTCCAGTGGTCTCCAGTAAGTGCAAAAAAAGTACCTTCTGCCAACTGCCTCACTTTCGTAGCTTTTTTCAACGTCGTACAGTTCATGTATTCTCTTAACAATAGTTCCCCTCGAAGATAGCTTGTATGATGGGTCGCCTGTGGTGATCTGAATGATGTCTTGAAGCCCCCTCCGTCCTGAACTACGTTGATGGGCCTGCAGTCTGTAGCGACCCATTTAGCAATTGCACTAGTTAGCTTTGCTGTTGTCGTTTTGTTGACAAACTCGCCCCGGTTGCACTCCGCCAGTCCTTCTTCTGGAAGCTTTTTATAACGAAAATTGCCCTTAGCAGAGCGGGCACCGTCTCCTCTGTCATCGCTTACTCACGTTTGCCGTGCCACACGTGTCACACGAAGCGTAACCATCCGCACTGAGATAACGGGAAGAGGTTGGGGTCAAACTTGATAAAATGCTTAGTTTACGTTAAAAAAATAAGGCGTTAATTTTTTTTAGATTAATCGCATGCGTTAACGTTGACAGCCCTAATGTGTATATATATATATATATAGGGCTGGGCAATATTTCAATATTATATCGATATCGTGATATGAGACTAGATATCGTCTTAGATTTTAAAGAATTGTAATATCGTTACATGGTAAATTTAGTCTTTTCCTGGTTTCAAAGGCTGCATTACAGTAAAGTGGTGTCATTTTCTGAACTTACCAGA